>NW_028254987.1:0-191000 GCF_964263255.1 Lissotriton vulgaris
AGAGGCTTTAAGCAATAACACATTTAGAAGATCTACAAAAAAAAATTATATATATATATATATTCAATGAAAAAACCATTGGTTATAGAACATATATAGTTAGGAATTTGCATTTACAAAACCTTATTTTACTCGCATAAAACCATTGAAATTCCATATATAGTTAGATGCGCTAACTATATATCGCGCACCCGCAATCCACTGCTGATGATGTCACATATTACATCATTCATGACATGGTCAGTGACATCACTGATGACATCACTGATGACAACATCCAGTGACTGTATGTTTCTGTAAAGTTAAAATATGTCTTACATATTGAAGAATGAGTGGATGTATAAGTGTCTGGATGAAGGATTTTGTAGGTGCATGACTGACTGTATGAGAGAATGATTAAATGTGTCTCACTGAGTGCATGGGTTAGTGATTAAAGTGTCTTAATTTGGCAATCATTATTTATGTTCTTCTGTAAACTGCTGCATGTTTAAATCAGTAGCTATATCAGTAACTATATGGGTTATTGAATGGTTGCCCAAGTATTTGTATGAGAGACTGAGTATGTATGTGGGTGGCTGGGAGGTGTATAACTCTGTGCATAGATGTGTGAGCAGCTGATTCCCTAGGTGTATGGGTTCAAAAGTGCATGTAGAAACAGCTGTATGGACAGTTGACTGTGTGCATGAGTATATTGGTGAGTGAATGGATATCTCAGTTCTACATGTCAAAGTAAGTACATATGTAAAACACACTCCATGTGAGAGTTGGCATATATAAATAACTGAACATAAGAGCCAGTGAATGTGAGAGTGGCTGTATGAATCATTGTGAACTTGTATCAATGATTGTATAAGAGAGTAAATATGTGTTAGTATATGTTTGAATAAGTAAGGTGTGTATAACTGTATAGTTGAGGAAATGGAGGTGTGATTGATTCTTTGCATGACTGACTAGGTGTGTGGGTAACTCCATGGATGTGTGACAGTCTGTGAGTGCCTGTTTACACTGAGTGTATCTAAGGTTATATTAGAGTCTGAAGATGTATTATCACATAAATGATATCATCAGTGATGTAATCAGTAATGTAAAATGAGATGTCAGTGATGTCATCAGTGATGTCATTTGAGATGTCATCAGTGATGTCATCAGTGATGTCACTGACAATGTCATGAATGATGTAATATGTGACATCATCAGCAGTGGATTGCGGGTGCGCGATATATAGTTAGCGCATCTAACTATATATGGAATTTCAATGGTTTTATGCGAGTAAAATAAGGTTTTGTAAATGCAAATTCCTAACTATATATGTTCTATAACCAATGGTTTTTTCATTGAATTTTCAAGGTTTTGTAAATGCAAATTCCTAACTATATATGTTCTATAACCAATGGTTTTTTCATTGAATTTTCAAGGTTTTGTGAATGCAAATTCCTAACTATATATGGACTATAACCTATGGTTTTTTCTGTGAATTTCATTGGTTTTTTAAAAGCTAACATCTGTAGCTGTAAAATGTATTCTACTTTAAAACCCAAAATATATTTTAGATGTTTATTGATAATTTTAATTGAAATATTTTTTTTCTTCGCTTCCGGTAAGCGAACCGGGAAGCTTTCCGTTAGCTCATCTTGATGCCGCGATCTAGTACGCGAACCGGTAAACGTTACGTTAGCGGAACTGTGACGCGTCGCGGAAGCGCGACGTATAATTGTCGCGAATGCGTCTTATGACGTGCCGCTTTAGCGCTCCCGAAAGTGCTCGGGACCGCGAACCGGAAACGATGCGGGACGCGGCGCGCACCGCGTAACGTGAGCGGAACAAGTCATGTGACTTGTTTATCGAAGTTTTCATTGGTTCATTTCACTTTTGGTTTCCAAATGATGTATGACTAGGTCATGTGACCTAAAAATAACACTTTTCATTGGTTCCGAACTTTTGCTTTTCCAAAATCACGTAAACCCCTTCTTCTTTCCTCACTCTGACTTTCATCTTGGTGAGAGAAAGACCATTTTCCATTTTGATTACAATGGCTTCTATCTTTGCTTCAGCTGGTGGACCCCCACCACCACCTCAACCTCCTCATGACAAGAGAGGACCACCATCTCAATTCATCTCAAACAGAGAGGAAGAAGAAGACGACTTAGAAGAAGAGGACACTGATGAACCTGAATTTATTCCGGAGTTGCCCCGTGTTTCCAGAAGGAAAACAAGTTTAATTTGGCAATTTTTCTCAATTCCTCGAGGGGAGAAGAAAGTTAATGCCAAATATGCCACCTGCCTAATTTGCAAAAAAAGATTATCTCGAGGCACAGAGAAAAAGTATAGTATGGGCAACTATACTATGCATCGCCATATGGTCAGGTGGCATCCATTAAATTACAGCCGGGCAGAGTTAAGGGATCTGCAAGATAATCCCCCGACAACTCCTGTGGCCAAATCAACTTCTAATATAAATTTGACTGCAAGAGAGGCACAGGAAACTGTGCCAAACAAACAGCCAAACTTCAAGCACATGAAGTTTACGTGCATACATTGTGGTGCTATGCTCTCATGTGGCAACATGAGGGTAAACTTAATAAACTTGGTGTATGATAACCATAACTGCCCTAACCCACCCAAGCAGTAATTTTTTCTTTGCTCCTGTTGAGCCCTTTTCGATGCCTGTTTTTTTGTTGTTTATCCTCCATGAAAAACACAAAAAAAACATAAAACTGTTCTAAAAATACAAAAAAAACAAAAATGTTCAGAAAATTAAAAAAAATAAAAAAAACAACAAAAACATTAAAAAAAAGTTCTTTTCAGAACTACCTCCCCTTTCAAATAAAATTGCTAGAATGTTTAACACTCTAGCAAGCTCTATTTCTTTTGGTTCGCTTCAAGTTCGCTGACCGGTTCGCGAACTTGAAGCGAACCCAAAAAATATTTAAAAAAAAAAAAGAAGAGTTAGTATAAGGGAAGTAAACAGAGAGTAATGTAAAAAGAAAGACAGCTATAGAGAGTAAATCAGAGATAGTGTCAGTGACATCATCAGCAGTGCATTGCGGGTAAAAAGAGTAGAAAACATTTACCTTATAATTCTTGTTACCTTTTTTAAATATTTTTTCATACTTTCAATCTGTAAAAGAGAAAACATACATTTCCAAAAATATTACTACATGTATTTAAAAATTACAAAAGAAAAGGGAAAAGGTTCAAGAAGAAACACTTTTTCAACAATTTTGACATTTACAGAAGCCTCTGCATCTCTACGTCCCCTACACAATCCTAAAGATATATATTTTAAATAAACAGTATCTTCATGCTGATGAACTGAGACCTATTTTTGAACATGGTACTTCTTTTGCACTGCTGATGTCTCACAATAGTGATGCAATAGCAGCGCAAAAAAGATGTAAAGCCATCATAAAATTGTCTCTAATATTTTAAATGATAGTTTCAGGATGCAAATAAGATGTGTGCTTTGAAGAGCTTTCTTTGAGGTGAGGCCTATTCCTTTTTTTTAAAAAAACAGTACCCGGAAATACAGCACTATAAGCATTAAAATTGACACTTACAGAAGACTCAGTTTTTCCATATCTACCTCACATTTCTAAATGTATATCATAAGTACAAACAGAAGAACATTAATTATACATGTTTTATGGTTTATTTTTGCTGTTCTCAGAATGTATCAAATTTCACTTAAATCAGTGACTTGAACGTATTCATCATGTAACAGCGGGGAAAAAAAACACAATCAAAATGACTGTGTTTAAAAAACCCATACAACCTAAGAAATCTGATTTCAAAACTCCTTAAAATTAACTTACTTTCAATGACGTCGAAGGATCTCCTATGAACAGCATTCACTCTGTTGTGCTATAAATATTTTCAGCCCGCCACTTTCTGAAAGAAAACCTCCATCGATACGAAAAATATGTTACATAGAAGAAAACACTTCTCTCATTCTATCACATGTTTCCACTAGGCCAAATCATGTTGCCGCGATTCGCTACTCTTGTAATTCTTCCAATCAAATCCCGACATTTTCTATTTTCGCAACTTTCTAAAAAAAAACATTTGAGATTATTTTCACAATCCTGGACTACTAATATCTTACCCTTCTTTGTCACTCATGTTCTCCTTTTCCTATGACACTGATACTGCTTACTATGAAGCAGACTTACTTGCATCAGGTTTATATAGTTGGATTTTTAAATTGACATTATAATTAAAAGTTTTGGACCAATAATCTAGACAGCATTGCAGACTTACATTCCCTCTACTTCATGAACCTTTTGCAATTCTTCACAGGAAATCCCGAGATTCTTTCATTAAAATTTTGGTTTTAAAAACACCAGGTAAGAATTTTTAAGGTCAAACGGCAATTTTTTTTTTAAAGTTACAACGGAATCATTGCAGAATGACCAGACGTTTCGAGACTTTAAATAAGCTGTATAATGTCCTGATGTTGTTGAAGGATCATCGTGATAGATAATTGCTAGTTACAAAAGTCCTTCCTGATATTGAAAGCTGAGAAGCCACAAATTTTTTTATTAAAGTTGACAATTTTGATCCATCAGGCCTACATCGTTGAATCATTAAAATGACATACTGTCCATATCTACGTATAAATAATGTTGACATCATTTCAGATTTACATTGGCTACACTCCATGTTGTGATCCGCTGCATTTACTAGCTTATTAAAGGAGACTGATTTACTGTCTGGCAAAGTTAAATATATAAATCTTTCTGAGTCTACACTAGTAGTACTTGATACCCTACAATTCTCGCAGTCATGCTGCCATTGATAAGAAAGCCCAAACAGGTGATCTACATCTACACCCTCATCTTGCAATACATCAAGCATATACATTAAAAACTCCTGACAATCTTGCTGATTATTTTCAGAGAAGTCTGTTTGCCCTGAACATTCATCTAACAGATAACGAACTTCAGACACACTTTCTACTTTTGTTCGATCACTGCTACATTTCTCGAAAACAGAATTCAATAAACAGCATAAAATTTGTTCTGAATTCAACAGAATCTGTTCTTTTAAACTCTCTAGTGAAAAGAGAACATTAACCACTACATTTGCATAGCAGTTGACACCAGAACTGTTTTCAAATTGAAAACCGACAACATCTTCAACAGAATCCACTTTCTTTCTGCTAACAATTTTCGGTTCATTAACTTTTAGTCTTTTTGCAACAACCTCCCTACTATTACTGATATTTCTACGTTTGCGGCCTACCACACGTTTCTCAAACAAAGGATATTGAGGCAAATGTGGCGCATACTCTCTTCTTAACCTATTGTATTCCTTAACACAATCTAGATCCGCACAAATGTTTGTGACATCACAGTCAATCAAGTAGAATCCTGATAAAGTTCTTACTCGTGACAATGCCACATATGCCATACCCTCCTTGAACACAGAACTGCCAATATTCACCAATGCACTGTCTACACTTAAACCTTGCGATTTATGAATTGTTACCGCATATGCCAAGCAAACAGGAAACTGTTTATGGCGAACATATAAGTCTTTAACAAGCAAAAACCTAGCAGAACAACGACCAATTAGCTGTACTTCCTCAATGCCATCAAATTTAATTTTTAAAAATTCTATTCCATCTCTATTTCTGTACTTCTGAAAATCAACAACATTACCCATTGATCCATTTACCAGACCTCTTTCAACATGTAAATTTCTTCTCAAAATGATTCGGCAATTTAAACACACATTCAAAGTCTTTTCAAAACCCGCTGTTTTAGATATAGTCTTCTCTAATGAATCCAATTTTGATTTCAAATTTTCTGACAAAATAATTGTTGATCCCATGTGCTCTATTTTGTCAATAGCTTCAAGTTTCACAATCTCTTGCTTTTCTAAATTCAACATTTTGTTGTTGAAGATGGCACATTCTGCAAGAGTTGGCATCAAACATATTCCGGATTTCTTCTCAGTAATTTTCTGAAAAATATTCTCAGCCACAATCTCTTGTTCGGGATATAAATTTGAAAGTAATCGTGCATTCAAAGCTTCTTTTCCATGCTCGGTCACTTTTCCAATTCTAATATCTTGTAGAATATTCTTGTAATCTTCATCTTTTGCCTGACGCATATTTTCATGCAGTTCAGCATAATTGAAGTTTAACCATATATTGACGTTGCCAATGCTGCCTAGGCACTTCCTGGTATCTTCATGCGTGAGTATTTTGAACACAGGTTCTCCTTTTACTGGTGTCAGCTGCAGAAGATCTCCGAAAACAATGGCGTGTTTGCCACCAAATAACACATCATATTCAGTTTTAAGTACTTCTTACATTCTCAAATGCACAAAGGCAAGTATGACATTGGAAACCATGCTTACTTCGTCAATGATAAGTAGTTTCATTTTCCTCAAGACTCTTGAAACTTCAAAGCAAGCATCCCCAGATAACTTGTGATATTGTAATTTGTTGTCATGCTCCACCGGCAGCATCAGTAGACGATGCAAAGTAATACCTTTAATGTTATGTGCTGCAAGTCCAGTAGGAGCGGTGACAACACAAGACAGCGATGACTCAGTCCTTTCCTGCAAATAGCATGAAATTGCTTTAATAAGGAAACTTTTTCCAGTTCCGGCTTCTCCACTCACATACAGTCGGACAGGCTTCAACGATGTACATGAGCACTCTTTCTTCTCATGACTTAATCCATGCTCAATTTGCTTGGTAACTTCTTCATATATTTTCCTCTGCTCAACATTGAGTTGTTTTTCCAAGTCTTCTAAGTTAACTGAATCCTCCTGAGCATGTGCCATGGCTCTTTCCACTTCATTCATAGCAGTGGCAGCTTCATTTTCGATAATAGGTCCTCCAAGTGGATCTTGACTCAATGAAACAGAACTCTGACTGTCCTGAGAACTGTCTCTGGCAATCTCGGCTGCAATCGTTGCTTCCTGCTCAATTTCCAAAGTTAGCATTTCTTGATATTTGGGAAAAGCAGGACATTCTATGCTATCCTTAGCAGCAGTGAAAGAGTCTTCGTAACAGAGGAAATCTCCAAGCAGTTCCTCTTCTGCACGCCAAGGCTTGAAAAGTTGCAAAAGTGCTAAATAGAAAAACTCCTTTGTTTCTGAAGATTCGCCACTCAATTTTCGATGGTTTACTAATTGGCATTTTCTTTGCTTGACCAGGCATCCCTCACTTCCAATTACAGCATACACTCCTTTCTCAATATCTTCTTTGATGTTCCTCTTGAATATATAATTTTGTAGAACCTCATATAGACAAACATTCTCAAGGTGACTGCTTCGATTTGGATAATATGTATCCAACATGTTGGTCTTCAAAATGTCGGTACTGTTTGGTTCCTTTTCTGCCAAATATTCAACTTCCCGGACAGGTTTTAGAACCCGATTTCGCGTTGAGCAAGACCAAGACTCGCCCAAACAATACTCCTGGATTTGGCATAGAGACTTGCTGAAGACAATCGATTTGAACATTCGTACGCTCCGATTTCTCGATGCGACAACATCTTCAGACTGAAACTGTACAACTTCTTGCTGAGGCTCTTTTCATGGGAAATGTCCTCCCACATATCCTTCAGTTCTGTCTTTTCTTTTTTGGTGATGTAAGATGTCACATACCGAGCCACAGCCATACAGTTGTCACCCACAAACTGTATATCCATGTTAGCATTCCACATGGACAAAATCACTGGGTTGTAGTCGTTGATGTACTTGGACTCTTCGTTCCTTTTCAAATTGTATGTATTTTTGGGTGATTTCCTCGTCACATTATGTCGCAGTGAAGACATCAAACTGTTCACTTTTCCTTTAGAAATCACCGGTCGTGGAAAGTTGAAACGACATTTGGTGTAGAACTTGTCCTTGTTTCTGAATTTACGACGACAGTACTTTCCACAACGATGGCTTTGGAAACGTAAAACTTGTTCTCTTAGGCTTTTCTTCTCCGTTGCGTTTGGAACAGCACACGTAGAATACTGTTCTATGAAATTCATCACTAAGTCATCCGGATCTGTTCCAAATTTAGGTGCATCCTTGATCCACAACAACATATGTATATGAGGAGCACCTCTTGCTTGGTACTCCTTTCTCCAGAAGAAATCCAACACCTCTCCAAGAGGTGGATTCTTCTTATTTGTGATGAAAGACATCATAGCTTCAAATCTATGATTGAAGTACCTGCATACATTCACAGGATCCAAAGAACACAGCTCTCCAGGTGTCTTGAATTCAATGTTTTCAATATTTCCATTTGCCTCTCGTAGAAATTCAAGTAAGTCTTCCCAGCCATACTCGGCACAGCTCAGAGTGAGGAACCATGTCGGAGTTCCTAAGTTCCTCAGCATACATTTTAAATCACCATGACGACGGTACCAGTACTCATTAGTACCACGCTGACACGCCATGAGATTAATTAAGTGAGAATCCAAAATACTGTCTTGGACATTGACTTTATGCATAAAGTCCCTTGCCGAGATATTTCGCATCTGTATACCACTTTTTAAGATGTGGTTAACTGCATATGACAGTCCAGACAGATCGCTTTCAAACAGGAGATGAAACAAATATGGAATGCATTGACGAAACCTAGGATCGTCTGCATACAATCGTAAAGTCCGGTATTCAGACGCAGGAATTTGATGAGGTCGCTCATCATATCTTCCTCCTCGACCTGTGGGAAATAGCTGTGGGAAACACCGAGCTTCCAAACTTTCCTCCCAAACACTAATGGGACTCCCTTTAGCTTGTTTCATTTGAAACAACTCAATAGCATTCTCCATGACTTCCTTGGAATGCAAAGGATGAACACTATAATGTTCATATATTTCTTCACTTTTAGAGGCTTCTACTTTTTCAATTTGGCCAGCACACAAATCGCTATCCTCTTCATCACTTACTTCCTCTTCTGCAACATATACATTCTTATAGTACTTATTATTTGTCTTCAAATACACTGTTGCTTTTTTGACTTTCCTAACATCCACTAAATCTTGCCATATTTTCTTATTCTTTGCCGGAACCCCATTAACTAAGATAACCAGAGGTTCCTCTTCCACTTTTTCTATTCCAATTGTGTTAATGTTTTTGTTCAAATCTAGAGGCAAATAAACAACTCTTCCCTTTAATCCTCGCTGTAAATCTGCTGGAGGCAACTTCCCTGTCTTTGGCTCCATTCTTACAATAGCCTGAAAGGGATGGATACTTTGAATCAAAATACATTCATAAGTATTTAAATCCTTCAATTCAGAAGGAATCTCAACCAATTCCAGATTATTATGTACTGCCCTAGCAGGCATCTGGTTTTGGTTTAATTTATTACAACAATAAGTACACACACGTTGATCCGATCCTAAATCAAAATAATTTTCTACCATCAAGTATGTGGCAAAATCCTTCCATTCACTATTATTTTCCCTTTCACTTTTTGCATATAAATCCACTACTTTAGTCTGATTCTTATAATAAGTGCGTCGACAACATACACAAGTGAAATTAGGCCTCTCACTTGATTTCATCTGAAAAGTGGCAATTTCCTTCTGAAAATTATCTGTACTGGAAACCTGTACATTATCTTCAACATTACCCTCTACTTCAGGGTCAATTAGAACATTCTCATCTTTACTACTAAAGTAACAAAACTCAATTTCTTCACAAATATTCTTCACATCTATTTCTGAACCATGCAAAAGAGCAGCACATAATTGTTTAAGCATAATTGCTGGACTCTTAGCATAATACAACATTCTCACTAATTTTCTCACTTTATTATGATGCACTGCTACCATCCTGAAATGATGAAAAACACTCTGGCATACTCTCCTGGAAAGACAAGCCAGTGAATGACCACGCAAACCTGTCATTTGTCTCACTCTGCAAGGATCTAAATTTTGCAACAACTTCATTTTCTGCTTCAAACTTTTCTTCTTAAATGTCCGTATAAAATCACAAAGCAAATTGATGGAAACCTGTCGCACACTGCAAATAGAACTACACTTCCAAATGTACACAGGACCCTTAGGACGTCTTCCTAAAACCTCATCACTTAGCACCTCTTCTGTCTCTGTTGTCACAAGTTTTTCCTTTTCAACTGGACAACCATCCTTCACTTCATAAGCTCGACCACTGGTGTCAACTGCAAACATCAAATCATTATCCTGAAAATAACTCTCCTCATTAAAAAATGCCTCAGAACTTGAACTATGCATCCATTCTCCAGAAAAAACTTCACAAAAGTTTCTACGATTTACTACTCTCTTCCATCTACTGTTTGTTTTGAAATCAGAAATTACCTTGCTTAGTTTCCTAATTCTATTGATTACCAAAATAAACAACTTCCGCTTAATTTCAAAAGCATGATCAATAATTTTCTCTACATTTTTCTTCTTCTTATAAAATGCCGCTTTCTGTTGGCCTTTTTTAATATTTCTTAATAAATTAACTATTATCCTGTTACGGAACATTCGATGTCGAATGTCCCTAAACTGTTGTTTCCTTCTACTATCATGCACAGAGTTATCTCTTCCTCTACCAATAACATTTTTGATGGGTCTTTCCTTTCCATTTAAATTACTCTTCTTTTTCTGAACTGAAACATTTTGGCGAAAAATACTTTTTTTACTAAAAATATTTTTTAAGAATGATTTTGTGCTCTTACCCGGAGCTTTCTTGGTGTTTTGATAAGTATTTGGGGAAGAGGACTGCTGCAATAAAACATCATCCTGCTGTCTTTGACGTTTTCTAGCCTTTCTAATTCTATTTTTGGTAGGCATTTTTCAAATTTAAAAAAGATCTGCAGTTGAATCTGTGGAAAAATATAATAAAAAATGTTATTAAGCACTATTACCAAACAGTAAATGAATAACAGTCATCAAAAACTTAACGTCCTACTTATTATTTAACATAGAAAATCTTTTGCACCAGCACTGCATCACAAGGACATTTTCAGTCATTTCCTCTTGAATGCAGGTATACAATTGATTTATGTGCCGTGTTTATAAACGATTTTTTGAAATCAATTACATTTCTGGATATGTACTGCTAGAGCTTTATAGGTTGCTTTGGGTCATATTTATAAGGCATATGAGTGTCTATAATGTTATTTTTCCTTTTTAAATGGAAAGCGTTCTTCATGGTGCAAGTTTCTTATAAATACGCTCCCACCTGCGAAACGGAACTTTGCGCGCAGAAAGCTGATTGGCTCTCCGGTGTCTGTCAACATTCTAAACAGACCGGAGCGGCCGCCATCTTATCTCTCGGTAGGATCGAGAGAGAAGAAGAGGTGGAAAACGAAGGGGGAATTTAATGAAAGGGGGCAAGGTATACCCCTCTTGGCCCCCTAGGAATGTTGTTGGGGTTTTTAAAGGGTCCCGTGGGGAAAATAAAAAAAATATATTTTTCACGGTAGAAGCGCTTTCCGAACACCAGACTGGGCCGCAAACTGCTGGCAAAACGGGAATAGGTATAAGGGGGTGCGGGAGACCATTTTGTGCTTCGTTTTAATTAAATTACTAAGTATAAGGGGGTGCGGGAGACGTATCCTAATCCCTTATATTTTCTGAGGGTGGCTGAGAAGGCTCATATATGTTGATACATGTGTTCCAGCGGCTCTGCGTGAGCTTTTTTTTTTCTTTGCTGCGTCACGTCTGTTAACGTTCGATTCGAAGGAAATCGGGAAGTGTTGACAACCAATTTGTCAGTGCGATAAAATATTTCGTTATAAATGAATCCTTATTGATAAACATTGTCTGCGCCATCTTGTCTTTTTTACAATGCCACAATTTTGTCGTACACGGTAGCCATTTTAGATGCCAGGCCGGTCCCAGGCTATCACCTAGTCCCAGCTGTAGAGAATCCACACATACCAACCCTCCCGATTCAGGCGTCAGACTACTGATTTCAGTGCTACTCTCCCGCCTCCCGATTCCTGCAACCAAAAACGCGGGGGTATATTACCAACCACTAGCGATAACTTCTTTAGAGACAAAAATTATCGCCGCACATCGGCGATTTTTATCGCAGATAAACCTTGCTATTAGCAAGGTTTATCGCAAATGCGATAAAAAACGGCCGCAATGCATGAATATCGCTGAAAAGTCAGCAATATTCATGCATTATCCAGCAAATGCTCTTAGCCATGTTATCCACCTCTCATTAGATAACATGGCTAAGAACTGCTCGCAAATGCGATAAGAAGCGACCGCAATGCATCAATATTGCTGAAAAGTCAGCGATATTCATGCATTATCCAGCATATGCTTTTAGCCATGTTATCCACCTCCCATTGGATAACATGGCTAAGAACTGCTCATGGTCCCATGAGGAACGCTTTCCATTTAAAAAGGAAAAAATAACATTATAGAAAAGAATCGTTTTTAAACACAACATATAAATCAATTGTATACCTGCATTCAAGAGGAAATGACTGAAAATATCCTTGAGACACATGAAAGCGTTTTCTGGAATGCCCTAGCACCATTTTTTGGACATTATTTGGACATTATTAACATGGCTATGTAACTCCCATAATCAAAATCTAAATTTGCCAAGCGCAGGTGGCAACGTATTTACAAGACACTTGCCCCATGAGGAATGCTTTCCATTTAAAAAGGAAAAAAATAACATCAATTACACTCAAATGCCTTATAAATATGACCCAAAACAACCTATGAAGCTCTAGCAGTACATATCCAGAAATGTAATTGATTTCAAAAATGGTTTTTAAAAACAACATATCTGTTTCAGCTTACATAAGAGACCATGGAATGGGCTTCATATACAACAATAACTTGTGTTACTGCATGCCAGAATGCTACACCGAATATGCAATTACAATTTCTCAAACTAACAAAATCTATTTCTATATCACTACAGACAAAGCCACAGTTTAAAAACACATCTTTCTTCATCATTTTCTCCTTAGCAAGGTTTATCGCAAATGCGAAAAAAAACGGCCGCAATGCATAAATATCGCTGAAAAGTGAACGATATTCATGCATTATCCAACAGATGCTCTTAGCCATGTTATCCACCTCCCATTGGATAACATGGCGAAGAACTGCTCGCAAATGCGAAAAAAAACGGCCGCAATGCATGAATATCGTTGAAAAGTCAGCGATATTCATGTATTGTCCAGCAAATGCTCTGAGCCATGTTATCCACTTCCCATTAAATAACATGGCTAAGAACTGCTCAGGGCCCCATGAGGAACGCTTTCAATTTAAAAAGGAAAAATAACATCAAAGACACTCAAATGCCTTATAAATTTGACCCAAAACAACCTATGAAGCTCTAGCAGTACATATGCAGAAATGTAATTGATTTCAAAAACTATTTTTATAAACAACATATCTGTTTCAGCTTACATAAGAGACCATGGACTGGGCTTCATATACAACAATAACTTGTATAACTGCATTCCAGAATGCTACACCGAATATGCAATTACAATTTCTCTAAGTAACAAAATCTATTTCTATATCACTACAGACAAAGCCACAGTTTAAAAACACTGCTTTCTTCATTATTTTCTCCTTAATTCATACTATTCTCTATCTAAAATAAATAAATCTTTTCTCACCTTAGCAAATACTTTTTGAGTTTTGAAAACAGTCTCAGAAATACACCAAATTGTCTTCAGCAGAAGAAAAAGGATGCACTCCAGAGTCTGCAGCTATTGAAAGCACAGAAATACAGATATTCATTTCACATATCTCTCATATTAGCCAATCATAACTCTTCCCTCACTTTTTTCAAATCAAAACCCTTCCCCCCTTTGCCCTCTCTGCCTTTTTTCCATAGCAACGACCTCCTGGAAGACCTCTCATGTTTGCAAATTCACACAACAATGTTTCAATTGAACTCTGAACTCTCAGTGCACCTGCGTATCCAGTGCAATCTTTCATTAAAAGTTTCTTCCTTGACCATTCAAATTACATCTTTCAAAGAACACATCCATGCACCCTAACTTTCTGTTTTCAGAAATGGAAATACACCAATCACTGCTAATGAATCATTAGCATTGGAAATCCACAGTTTTTTTTTCTTTACAAACTCCTACTGTTTCAACTGCCCTTTCATTACCACACTTCATCTGACTGCAGTACAACCTTCTCCCACCATGTTTAACGTCTGGATTGTTGGACATAGTTACATCCACTGGGCTCAAAGGTATGCCGAGAACAGAAATTTACACAACCTCAATTTACAAGATGTGGAAATTAAGTGGTTGGGCCAAAGAGGATTAAAATGTCACCAATTGATACCATTGGTGAAAACCTTTATGCATTTGCCAAAACCTGACCTGTTAATTGTGCACTGTGGAGGTAATGATTTGGGCACTTTGACAGGAGTAGGTCTGGAAATCTATTAAAGGACACCTTTGAGCAATTAATGGCACTTTTTCCTCAAACTGCCTTGGTATATTCCAATATATGCCAAAGACAGAAATGGAGGTGGTCCAACCAATTTTGTCCACAAATTGAGAAGTCGAGGAAGCATGTAAACAAATCTGTTTCAGCTTTCATGAGAGACCATGGAATGGGCTCCCTGTACAACAATAACTTGCGTTACTACATGCAAGATATCTACAGAGGAGATGGAGTTCACTTCTCAGATGAGGGCAACAGAATTTTCATTCTGAATTTAAGAATGTGCATTGGTACCTACTTATAAGTACCTAAATGTACCATAAACCCAAAAGCTCTTCTCAGAGCTACCCTTCATCTAATCACTCACAATTTTTATTTTTTTCTAACTTTTTTCACTAATTTTCCACAAAATACGCTCCCCGGTTCGCTAACCGAAAGCTAACCTCGCGGAATTTTTTTAAAAAATGTTTTTTTTCCGCACATTTAAACCTCCTCCGCCACCCTCAGAAAACCTAGGGGGTCAAGATAAGTCTACCGTGCCCCCTTCTACACATTCTGAACATTATTTGCCCTCCATCTTGTATCTTAATGCGACCGAAACACAAAATGGTGGACTCCCGTGACGCTTAAGGTTCGCTAACCGGGCCGCTTTCCAGAAAGCGGTCCTAAAAAAAGGTGGGAAAGTAATTAGCAGAAAAACGACTAGAGACACTCTCACCAAATATAGATTACCTCATACTACATAACAATCCCTTTCATTCTCACAAATTTGATTGAAATTTCATTTAGCCATTTAGCCTGTACCCTGAGGTAAATTACTTCACAAAACACATCTAAAATATTGGAATTGACAACCAATGAAAACTTTACTTTCATTTACAATTTTTATTACCTGACATTTGATTGGTTATATACCTGAATATATATAAAGGAAGAGAAGGAAACACAGACATTTTCACTGCTACTTCCTGAACTACATTTCAAGAGCCTTTTCACCTCCCTGTAAAGTTATTTGATAATTTGTAAGTGGCACTTTAAATTAATTTGTAAAAATGTTTATTGATAATTATTTACTGACCCCCTGCTATAGTTATAGATACAGATAACCTCCTCTGTTACCTTTATTGATTGACTTACACTTCTCTGCTATAATTATGAATTTACTTACTTTAACTTCACTGTTAAAAAAACAGAACGACATGTCTGAACTTAAACCCAACAGTGCCCTAAGTCTTCTAATATAATTTTTTTTTAATGCAATTTACAGCAAAAAAATGGAAGGGGAGCAAGAAGAAACTAATGTTTCCTTCGAGATTACATCCGAAGACATTGTAACTGAAGAAAATGTGGATGAAGATTTTATGGATCAATCTTTTGACAAACAATTTATTCAAACCTTACAAGAGACAGAAACATCCATGTTCGACGAGATACCAGATGATATAATGCTGGAAGTTTTAATGAACTATGAAAATAATAAATAATTTTTTTTTAAATCAAAATAA
This sequence comes from Lissotriton vulgaris, assembly GCF_964263255.1. Lineage (NCBI taxonomy): Eukaryota > Metazoa > Chordata > Amphibia > Caudata > Salamandridae > Lissotriton > Lissotriton vulgaris. The sequence goes on from NW_028254987.1 coordinate 15,875, forward strand.
ATAAATAAATAAAAAAAACGAACAAAAACAACAAATAATTAACATACAGTATTAGAAAAGTCTATCATTCTTTTATCCTTAAAGTACGCTGCCCAGAACGCTTTCCGGTTCGCGAACTTGGCGCTTACCACGCAAAAAAAATATATATATATATATTTTTTTTTTGGACCCTCCTAGGCCCTTTTAAAACCTCCACATAAAACCTAGGGGGTCAACGAGGATCTACTATGCCCCCTTATGGTAATTTCCCCCTTTGTTTTTGCCTCCTCTTGTCTCTCGATCCTACCGAGAGACAAGATGGCGGCCGCTCCGGACTGTTTAGAATGTTGACAGACACCGAAGGGCCAATCAGCTTCGCTTCGCAAAGTTCCGATACGCGAAAAGTTCGCTAACCGGATCGCTGCCCGGAGCGCTGTTACAGATATATATCTTGATTTAAACGGTAATTTCTCAAAATCCACTGAAGCACATATATTGAGACCTAGCAAAGGCACATCGGGCTAACAGTCCCTACAATTTTGCCAAGTTTCGTGAAAATCCATTCAGCCGTTCGGGCTAAAAGTGAGTCCAACCGCCCTATGGAAATTAACATGGGAAAAATGCGTTTTGGGACCCCCCTTTTTTCTCGGCCCCCCCTTGACGACCCCCCCCCCAAATTTTCAGGGGCTGCTCAGAAACAAAATGTGCCATTTTCCTGAAAATTTCAGCCGATTCCGTCCACAAACGCTAAAGTTATTAGACATAGAATTTTCAGAAATGCCATAGGGAAAAAATCCTAACTATATATACCTACTGGCGACCGCCAGTAGGTAATATATATATATATATATATATATATATATATATTACCTACTGGCGGTCGCCAGTAGGTAGTTATAGTTAGGATTTTTTTCAATGTTAAATCTCAAAATTCTATTTGGAATACCTTTTGTGCCGGTTGACGAATCTGCCTGAAAATTTCCTGAAAATGGCCTCGCGGCGTTCCGGTCCTTCCCTGAAAGTTTGGGGGGGATACGTCAAGCGGGGGGCGAGATAAAAGGGGGGTCCCAAAACGCGTTTTCCCCATGTTAATTTCCATAGGGCGGTCGATTTCACTTTTAGCCCGAACGGCTGAATGGATTTCCACCAAACTTGGCAAAATTGTAGGGACTGGTAGCCCGATGTGCCTTTGCTATGTCTTAAGATATGTGCTTCAGTGGATTTTGAGAAATTAACGTTCAAAAAAATATATATATCTGTAGCCGCTCTCCGGTGCGCGCACCGGAGAGCGCTCCAGGCGCGACACGCGACTTGCGCGCAGAAAGCTGATTGGCTCTCAGTTGTCTGTAAACATTCTAAACAGTCCGGAGCGGCCGCCATCTTGTCTATCGGTAAAATCTAGTCATAAGAGGTGGCAAAAACAAAGGGTGGAATTGACCATAAGGGGACAGGGTAGACCCCCCCGACCCCCTAGGTTTGATATGGGGGCCATTAAAGGGCCCCGCAGGGCCTCAAAAAAAAATTTTTTTTTTGCGTTTTTCGCGGGGGAAGCGCCCGGTGCGCGCACCGGGAAGCGCTCCAAGGAGGGTACTATGGAAAAATAATCACTTTAAAAAATTGTATGTTTATTAATTGTTTTTTTTTTATTTTATGTAAGTACCTACATGTAGGTACCAATGCAGAGACTTTCATTCAATGTACACCATCTCCTCTGTAGATATCTTGCATGTTGTTATTGTATGTTTTTGTGGTATATGGAATTCATAACATAGTCTGTCTGGAAAGGAGAAACAGATCTTTTAAGCACTCCCTGAGAATTTCTAGGGGATCATGAGTAGTCTATCCTGCTCACTTATGAAAATGAGGTGTAAAATATTCATATGAGATAATATAGTGGGAGAAAGGTAGTAACTATGAGTAAACTTACTATGTAACAGAAAAATAGTTGAACAGTATACTATAAGTCTCACTTTATATTTTAAACATTTTTGGTAATACTTTATGAATTACATATAAAAAAGAATATTGTCTGGAACAATTTGAAATTATTAAAGATAAATTTATTCCTCTGATTCTTTTTCATAATTTAATAAAATTTCTAACATAATATTGTCCGAAATTTCCTCATAATTATATGTACATGATTCCATTGTACATGATTCCATTTCTTCTATAAACTGTTCATCCAAAGAGTCATCCATGAAATCAACTTCTTTTTTTTGATCTTCTGGTTTTCCACCTTTACTTTGATAGAAGTATCATTTGCCTGATTTTCTCCTTCCATTTTCTTTCTGAAAATTGCATACAAATTAACTATATTAGTAGAGTTAGGGTACTATATACCAGAGAAGCCTAACTCAATCCATAACTATTACAGAGAAGTCTATCTCTATCTCTAACTATTAAAGAGGGATAGCATATCACTAACAGAATATTTTTTCAGAAATTAACTTAAAGTGTACAATATACTTCCATAATTAAAACTTACCTTAGAGAAATCAGTTGAAGTTGTCAGTGAAATTTGTTTTCAAATGTACTTCTGGAAGCAGTAGTCAAAATGGCTGTGTTTCCCTCTCTTCTTTTATATATATTCTTGTACTTAACCAATCAAAACGTCAGGAAATAATCGTAGAAAATGAAAGATACTTTTTAATTGGTTGTAAATTCTAACATTACAAGTGTGTTTTTGTCATGTAATTTACCTCAGGATATTTAGACAGGCCTGTAGCCTAAATGTCTCAATGGAATTTCACCAAATTTGGGCAAATGGTAGGGACTGCTATGTAGTAGGGCCTATTCTATATTTGATGAAAGTGTCTCCAGTGGTTTTTTTGTAAATTGCTTTCCCACCTTTTTTTATCGAGCGCTTACCGGTGCGCGCTCCTTACGCGCACCGGCAGCGTTACGGGAGTCCTCCATTTTGTGTTTCGGTACAATCGAGACACAAGATGGAGGGTAAACAATGTTCGGTATGGGTAGAAGGGGGCACTGTAGAGACTTCTTGACCCTCTAGGTTTTCTGAGGGGGGCTTAGGAGGCTCATAAACGTAAAAAAAAAAAAAAAAAAAAATTAATTTTCCACGGGGGGAGCGCCTGGTGCGCGCACCGTTAAGCGTACCCGAAAGCGTACTTTGGTGAAAAATAGTGAAAAAAGTTAGAAAAAAATAAACGCTTTGAATGATCAGAGGTAGGGTAGCTCTGAGAAGAGCTTTTGGGTTCTGTGGTTGATTTAGGTTCCAATACACATTCTTAAATTCAGGAGGAATATTCTATTCCCCTCATCTGAGAAGTGCACTCCATCTCCTCTGTAGATGTCTTGCATGTTGTAACGCAAGTTATTATTGTATATTGAACCCATTCCATATTCTCTCATGTAAGCAGAAACAGATTTATTTACATGTTTCCGTGCTTTCTCAAATTGTGGACCAAATTGGTTGGACCAGTTCCATTTCTGTCTTTGGCATATATTGGAATATACCAAGGCAGTGTGGGGAAAAAGTATCATCAATTGATGAAAGGTGTCCTTTAAAAGCATTTCCAGACCTACCCCAGTTAATGTGCCTAGATCGTTTCCACCACAGTGCACAATTATAAGGTCAGGTTCTGGCAGATGCAAAAAGGTTTTCACCAATGGTATCAATTGGTGACATTTTAATCCTCTGTGGCCAATCCACTTGATTTCCATATTTGATAAATCAAGGTTATGAAAATTTCTGCTAGCTGCATACCTTTGAGCCCAGTGGATGTAGCTATGTCCAATAATCCAAACAGAGTACATGATGTGAGAAGGTTCTGGTCCAGTCAGATGAAGTGTGGGAATGAAATGGCAGTTGGAACAGTAGGAGTTTACAAAAAAATAATTGTGGAGTTTCTCTGCTCTTGAATCACAAGCAATGATTGGTGGATTCAGATAGTTGAAAACTGAAAGTTAGGGTGCATGGTTATGTTGTGTGAAAGAAGCAATTTTAATGGTTTAAAAAAGTCACCAAAAGCAAAAATACCCTGTATAGGCTGCTGTATTGAGAGGTCAAACATCCTTGCTGAGTTAATTTGCAACATTGTAAGATAAACTTTTGAACCTTACAGTTCAGTTAGGAGGGAGTTGCTATGGTAACAGATAGAAAGGTTTGAGAGGGGGATGGGTGTTGGTTTGAAAATAGTGAGGGAAAAGTTTTCATTGGTTGAATTAAGGCATATGTGTACAAAGATAGAGATTTTCTATGCCAGTCTTGGTTTCAGTGTATTGAGAGCACACCTTTTCCTCTGCTAAAGAAAAATTGGTGTGTGTGTCTGACACTGTTTTCAATCTCCAAAAGCATTTGTAAAGGTAAGTAATGATTCATTTAATTTAGATAGAGATTTATTTGCTCTATGGAGAATATTTGGAAGCAGATAGTTATGTTTTAGAAGTGAAATTGTATGTTAGTATATAAGTCCTGCGCAGTGTTTCTTACATGTTATTTAAAAATCGATTTTTGGATGCAATTGATTGGTATATGTATTTGGCTTTTATTTATGATTGCCATGTGCAGCTGATGCATGATTTTAAACATGGGTAATAAGTGACGCACTGGTGGCGCAAGGCTTTCATAAATAAGGCCGTGACTTTGTTTGATGATGTTGAGTGGTTGTACATAGGTTCTGCGCAGTGTTTCTTACATGTTATTCAAAAATCGATTTTTGGGTGCAATTGATTGGTATTTGCATTTTGCCCTTATTTATGATTGCCATGTGCAGCTGATGCATGACTTTAAACATGGGTAATAAGTGACGCACTGGTGGCGCAAGGCTTTCATAAATAAGGCCCTGACTTTGTTTGATGATATTGAGTGGTTGTACTTAGGTTCTGTGCAGTGTTTCTTACATGTTATTCAAAAATCGATTTTTGGATGCAATTGATTGGTATATGTATTTGGCTTTTATTTATGATTGCCATGTGCAGCTGATGCATGACTTTAAACATGGGTAATAAGTGACGCACTGGTGGCGCAAGGCTTTCATAAATAAGGCCCTGACTTTGTTTCATGATATTGAGTGGTTGTACATAGGTTCTGCGCAGTATTTCTTACATGTTATTCAAAAATCGATTTTTGGGTGCAATTGATTGGTATTTGCATTTGGCCCTTATTTATGAATGCCATGTGCAGCTGATGCATCACTTTAAACATGGGTAATAAGTGACACACTGGTGGCGCAAGGCCTTTATAAATGAGACCCTGACTTTGTTTGATGATATTGAGTGGTTGTACTTAGGTTCTGTGCAGTGTTTCTTACATGTTATTCAAAAATCGATTTTTGGGTGCAATTGATTGGTATTTGCTTTTGGCTTTTATTTATGATTGCCATGTGCAGCTGATGCATGACTTTAAACATGGGTAATAAGTGACGCACTGGTGGCGCAAGGCTTTCATAAATAAGGCCCTGACTTTGTTTCATGATATTGAGTGGTTGTACATAGGTTCTGCGCAGTGTTTCTTACATGTTATTCAAAAATCGATTTTTGGGTGCAATTGATTGGTATATGTATTTGGCTTTTATTTATGATTGCCATGTGCAGCTGATGCATGACTTTAAACATGGGTAATAAGTGACGCACTGGTGGCGCAAGGCCTTTATAAATGAGGCCCTGACTTTGTTTGATGATATTGAGTGGTTGTACATAGGTTCTGCGCAGTGTTTCTTACAGGTTATTCAAAAATCGATTTTTGGGTGCAATTGATTGGTATTTGCATTTGGCCCTTATTTATGAATGCTATGTGCAGCTGATGCATCACTTTAAACATGGGTAATAAGTGACGCACTGGTGGCGCAAGGCCTTTATAAATGAGACCCTGACTTTGTTTGATGATATTGAGTGGTTGTACTTAGGTTCTGTGCAGTGTTTCTTACATGTTATTCAAAAATCGATTTTTGGATGCAATTGATTGGTATATGTATTTGGCTTTTATTTATGATTGCCATGTGCAGCTGATGCATGACTTTAAACATGGGTAATAAGTGACGCACTGGTGGCGCAAGGCTTTCATAAATAAGGGCCTGACTTTGTTTCATGATATTGAGTGGTTGTACATAGGTTCTGCGCAGTGTTTCTTACATGTTATTAAAAAATCGATTTTTGGGTGCAATTGATCGGTATTTCCATTTGGCCCTTAGTTATGAATGCCATGTGCAGCTGATGCATGACTTTAAACATGGGTAATAAGTGATGCACTGGTGGCGCAAGGCTTTCATAAATAAGGCCCTGACTTTGTTTGATGATATTGAGTGGTTGTACTTAGGTTCTGTGCAGTGTTTCTTACATGTTAATCAAAAATCGATTTTTGGGTGCAATTGATTGGTATTTGCATTTGGCCCTTATTTATGAATGCTATGTGCAGCTGATGCATCACTTTAAACATGGGTAATAAGTGACGCACTGGTGGCGCAAGGCCTTTATAAATGAGACCCTGACTTTGTTTGATGATATTGAGTGGTTGTACTTAGGTTCTGTGCAGTGTTTCTTACATGTTATTCAAAAATCGATTTTTGGATGCAATTGATTGGTATATGTATTTGGCTTTTATTTATGATTGCCATGTGCAGCTGATGCATGACTTTAAACATGGGTAATAAGTGACGCACTGGTGGCGCAAGGCTTTCATAAATAAGGCCCTGACTTTGTTTCATGATATTGAGTGGTTGTACATAGGTTCTGCGCAGTGTTTCTTACATGTTATTAAAAAATCGATTTTTGGGTGCAATTGATCGGTATTTCCATTTGGCCCTTAGTTATGAATGCCATGTGCAGCTGATGCATGACTTTAAACATGGGTAATAAGTGATGCACTGGTGGCGCAAGGCTTTCATAAATAAGGCCCTGACTTTGTTTGATGAGATTGAGTGGTTGTACTTAGGTTCTGTGCAGTGTTTCTTACACGTTATTCAAAAATCGATTTTTGGATGCAATTGATTGGTATATGTATTTGGCTTTTATTTATGATTGCCATGTGCAGGTGATGCATGACTTTAAACATGGGTAATAAGTGACGCACTGGTGGCGCAAGGCTTTCATAAATAAGGCCCTGACTTTGTTTCATGATATTGAGTGGTTGTACATAGGTTCTGCGCAGTGTTTCTTACATGTTATTCAAAAATCGATTTTTGGGTGCAATTGATTGGTATTTGCATTTGGCCCTTATTTATGAATGCCATGTGCAGCTGATGCATCACTTTAAACATGGGTAATAAGTGACACACTGGTGGCGCAAGGCCTTTATAAATGAGACCCTGACTTTGTTTGATGATATTGAGTGGTTGTACTTAGGTTCTGTGCAGTGTTTCTTACATGTTATTCAAAAATCGATTTTTGGGTGCAATTGATTGGTATTTGCATTTGGCCCTTATTTAAGAATGCCATGTGCAGCTGATGCATCACTTTAAACATGGGTAATAAGTGACGCACTGGTGGCGCAAGGCCTTTATAAATGAGACCCTGACTTTGTTTGATGATATTGAGTGGTTGTACTTAGGTTCTGTGCAGTGTTTCTTACATGTTATTCAAAAATCGATTTTTGGGTGCAATTGATTGGTATTTGCATTTGGCCCTTATTTATGATTGCCATGTGCAGCTGGTGCATTACTTTAAACATGGGTAAAAAGTGACGCACTGGTGGCGCAAGGCCTTTATAAATAAAGCCATGAGTTGCTATTGTATAAACTTAAATATGTTGCAATTTATTGTATATATTGTTTGCTTTTTAACATTACTTTGTTGTTTGCTAATAGTGGTCTTTCATGTGTTTTTTTAACAGAACAACAGATTCAAATCAACTTCTGAAAAGGAAGCAAAAATGCCTTCAAAGCAAAGAAATATCAAAAATAACATACGGAAAAGGAGAACATCAACAACAGAGTTTATGGAATCCTCTTCAACAAGTACTTCAAAAAACACCAGAAAAGCTTCTGGTAAGCCAATTAAGTCTTTTCTTCGCAACATATGTCGTAGAAAAAAAAATGATATTGCTAATGTGAATATACAGAAAAAGTCAACAAATCTAAAAAGGAAAGAGAAGCCCACAAAAAATGTTTCAATTGGAGCAGGAGAGAAGAGAATGGATAGCAATAGAAGGGTAAATGTTTTTAGGGACATTCGTAGGCGAATGTTTTGCAATAGGGTAGTTTTAAATTTGCTAAAAAATGATAAGAAAAGTAAACTAAAAGCTGCTTTTTACAAGAAAAAGAAAAGTGTAGAAAAGATTGTTGATCAGGCTTTTGAAGTTAAGAAAAAATTATTTATTTTAATAATCAATAGAATTAGGATACTTAATAAGGCAATTGATGTTTTCAAATCGAACAGTAGATGGAAAAGAATTATTAATCGGAGTAATTTTTGTGAAGTATTTTCTGGTGAATGGATGCATAGTTCAAGTTCTGAGCCTTTTTTCAATGAGGAGAGTTACTTTCAGGAAAATGATTTGGTGCATGCAGTTGACACCAGTGGTCGTGCATATGAGGTGAAAGATAGTTGTGTGATGGAAAAAGAGAAACTTGTATCTAAAGATGCAGAAGAGGTGTTAGCTGATGAAGTTTTAGGGAGACGTACTAAGGGTCCAGTGTACACATGGAAATGCAGTAGTATTTGTAGTGTGCGACAGGAATCAATCGATTTGCTTCGAAATTTCTTACGTACATATAGTAAAAAAAGTCTCAAACAAAAAATGAAGATCCTGCAAGAGTTAGATCCTTGCAGGGTGAGAGAAAGCACAGGTTTGCAAGGGCATTCACTGGCTTGTCTTTCTAGAAAAGTTTGTCGGAGTGTTTTTCATCATTTTAGGATGTTAGCAGTGCATCATAATAACGTAAGGAAATTAGTGAGGAAGTTGTATTATGCAAAAAGTCCTGCACTTAAGCTTAAACAGTTAAATAGTGCTCTTTTGCATGGATCTGAAGTGGATGTGAAGACTATTTGTGAAGAAATTGAGTTTTGTTATTTTGGGAACAAAGAGGACAGTGTAGAAATAGATATAGTAATGGATGGTAATGCAGAAGATAATGGACAAATTTCAAGTCTTGAAAAGTTTGATGAAGAAATTATCAAGTTTAAGGTGAAATCAAGTGAGAGGCCTAATTTAACTTGTGTGTGTTGTCGACGGACTCATTATAAAATTCAGACCAGGTTAGTTGATTTATATGCAAAAAGTGAATTGGAAAATAATAGTCAATGGGAGGATTTTGTAAGTTATTTGTTGGTGGAGAATTCTTTTGATTTGAGTTTGGATCAGCGTATTTGTAATTATTGTTTGAAAAAATTAAATGAAATTAGAATGCCTGCTAGAGCAGTTTATAATAATCTTCAGTTGATAGATATTCCTTCTGAATTGATGGATCTAAATACTTATGAGTCTATTTTGATTCAATGTGTCCATCCTTTTCAGGCTATTGTACGCATGGAGCCTAAGACAGGGAAATTGCCTCCATCAGATTTACTGAGAGGATTAAAGGGAAGAGTTGTTTATTTGCCTCTAGATGTAAAGAAAAATATTAATACAATTGGTGTAGAAAGAGTAGAAGAAGATCCTTTAGTTATTCTAGTTAATGGGGTTCCAACAAAGAGTAAGAAAATTTGGCAAGATTTAGTGGATGTTAAAAAAGTCAAGAAGGCAACGTTGTATTTGGTCAAAAACAATGAATACTACAAAGATGTAAGTGTTGGAGCAGAGGAAACAGCTATAGAAGAAGATAGTGATTCTTCACTTGGTCAAATTGAAAAAGTTGATGTGTCTAGAACTGAAGAAATATATGAACACTATACTGTTCATCCTTTGCATTCCAAAGAAGTAATGGAAAATGCAATTGACTTGTTTCAAATGAAAGCAGCAAAAGGAAGCCCCATTAGTGTATGGGAAGAAAGTTTGGAAGCTCGTTGTTTTCCACAATTATTTCCAACAGGTTGTGGTGGACGATATGATGATCGACCAGTTCAAATTCCTGCAGCTGAATACTGGACTCTAAGATTATATGCAGAAGATCCAAGGTTTCGTCAATGCATTCCATATTTATTTCATCTACTATTTGAAAGTGATTTGTCTGGGCTTTCTTATGCAGTTAATCATATATTAAAAAGTGGACCTCATTTGCAGAATGTTTGTGCAAGGGACTTTATGGAGAAAGTTAATTTGCAAGACAGTATTTTGGAATCTCAGCTAATCAATCTCATGGCATGTCAACGTGGAACCAACGAGTATTGGTTTCGTCGTCATGGAGAATTGAAATGTATGCTAAGAAACTTAGGAACTCCTACATGGTTCCTCACTCTTAGCTGTGCTGAGTATGCATGGGACGATTTACTTCAATTTCTACGCGAGGCAAATGAAAACATACCAAATATAGAATTGAAAACACCAGGAGAACTGTGTTCTTTAGATCCAGTGAATGTTTGCAGATATTTTAATCATAGATTTGAAGCTATGATGTCTTTTATTACCAACAAAAAAAATCCTCCCCTTGGAGAGGTTTTGGATTTCTTTTGGAGGAAGGAATATCAAGCGAGAGGTGCTCCTCATATACATATGTTGTTGTGGATTAAAGATGCACCCAAATTTGGATCAGATTCAGATGAAACAGTGATGAGTTTCATTGAAGAGTATTCAACATGTGCTGTTCCAAAATCTACTGAAGAAAACAATTTAAGGCAACAAGTTTTACGTTTTCAATCTCATCGTTGTGGAAAGTACTGTCGTCGAAAATTTAAAAACAAGGTAAAGTACTACACGAAATGTCGTTTTGCATTTCCTCGACCAGTGATTTCTAAGGGAAGAGTAAATAATTTGATGTCATCTCTACGACATACTGTGACGAGGAAATCTCCCAAAAATACATATAATTTGAAAAGAAATGAAGAATCTAAGTACATCAACGATTACAACCCAGTGATTTTGTCCATGTGGAATGCTAACATGGATATTCAGTTCGTTGCTGACAACTCTATTGCTGTGGCTCGATATGTGACATCTTACATCACCAAAAAAGAAAAGACAGAACTGAAGGAAATGTGGGAGGACATTTCACATGAAAAGAGTCTAAGCAAGAAATTATACAGTTTCAGTCTGAAGATGTTGTCGCATCGAGAAATTGGAGCATATGAATGTTCTGATCGGTTATCATCAGCAAGTCTCTATGCCAAATCAAGAACAATCATTTGGGTGAGTCTTGGTCTTGCTGTAACACGAAACCGAGTTTTGAAATCTGTACAAGAAATTGAATATTTGGCGGAAAAAGAACCAAACAGTACAGATATTTTGAAGACTAATATGTTGGATACATACTATCCAAATAGAAGTACTCACCTTGAGAACACATGTTTGTATGAAGTTCTTCAAAACTACAGTTATAAGAGGAACATCACAGAAGATATCAATAATGGAAAATATGCACTCATTGGCTATGAAGGATGTCTAGTGAAGCAGAAAAAAGGCCATTTGATTAATCATCGAAAATTGAGTTGTGAAGTTCCAGACAAAAGAGAATTTTACTATTTAGCTCTTTTGCAACTCTTTAAGCCATGGCGTACAGAAGAGGAACTACTTGGAGATTTTGTCTGTTATGAAGACTCTTTTAATGCAACTAAGGATACCATAGAATGTCCTATTTTTCTAAATTATCTGCAAATGTTGAATGAAGAAATGGAGCAAGAAACTACAATTGCTGAAGAGATAGCTAGAAACAGTTCTCAAGATAGTCAGAGTTCTACTTCATTGAGCCAGGATCCACTAGGAGGACCAATTATCCAAAATGAAGCTGCCACTGCCATGGATGAGGTGGAAAGAGCTATGGAACAAGCTCAAGAGGATGGAGTTAACTTAGAAGATTTGGTAAAGCAACTAAACATTGAGCAGAAAAAGATATATGATGAAGTCACAGAGCAGATTGAACATGGATTCAGACATGAGAAAAAAGAGTGCTCATGTATATTATTTGACCCTGTCCGATTGTACGTAAGTGGAGAAGCGGGGACAGGAAAAAGTTTTCTAATTAAAGCCGTTGCAAGTTATCTGCAGAAAAGGACTGATTCACCACTGTCTTGTGTTGTAACTGCTCCAACTGGTCTGGCAGCACATAACATTAAAGGGATTACTCTACATCGTTTATTGATGCTGCCAGTTGAACATGATAATAAATTGCATTACAACAAGCTATCTGGAGATGCGTGTTCTGAAGTTTCAAGAGTCTTGAAGAAAATGAAACTTCTTATCATAGATGAAGTAAGCATGGTCTCAAATCTAATGCTTGTTTTTGTGCATTTGAGAATGCAAGAAATTCTTAAAACAGACTATGATGTGTTATTTGGAGGAAAACACATTATTGTTTTTGGAGATCTATTGCAGTTGACTCCAGTAAAAGGACAACCAGTGTTTAAAATGCTCACGCATGAAGATACCAGGAAGTCCCTTGGAAGCATTGGAAATGTTAATATATGGCTAAATTTTAAATATGCTGAACTGCTTCAAAATATGCGACAGGCCAAGGATGAAGATTATAAAAATATTCTACAAGATGTAAGAATTGGAAAAATGACTGAGAAAGGGAAAAAAGCTTTGCATAGTCGATTAATTTCAAATTTGTATCCAAATGAAAACATTCTTCCAGAGAATATTTTTAAAAAAATGACTGAGAAGAAATCTGGGATATGTTTGATGCCAACTCTGCAAGAATGTTCCATCTTCAACCAAAAAATGTTAGACTTAGAAAATGAAGAGATTGTGAAACTGGAAGCAATAGATAAAATAGAGCATATGGGTGCAACAATTGTTTTGTCAGAAAATGTGAAAACTAAATTGCATTCATTGGAGAAAAGTATTTCAAAAACAGCTGGTTTTGAAAAGACTCTGAATGTGTGTTTAAATTGTCGTATCATTTTGAGAAGGAATTTAAATGTTGAAAGCGGTCTGGTAAATGGAGCAATGGGTTATGTTGTTGATTTTGTGAATTACAGAAATAGAGATGGAATTGAATTTATAAAAATAAAATTTGATGGCATTGAACAAGTACAACAAATAAGTCGTTGTTCTGCTAGATTTTTACTTGTAAAAGACTTATATGTTCGCCGAAAACAGTTTCCTGTTTGTTTGGCGTATGCGGTGACAATTCATAAATCTCAAGGTTTAAGTGTAGATAGTGCTTTGGTGAACATTGGAAGATCTGTGTTTAAAGAGGGTATGGCATATGTGGCATTATCTCGAGTCAGAACTTTATCAGGATTGTACTTGATTGCGTGTGATGAGACAAAGATTTGTGCAGATCTAGATTGTGTTAAAGAATACAATAGGTTAAGAAGAGAGTATGCTCCACATTTGCCTCAATATCCTCTGTTTGAAAAACGTGTGGTAGGCCGAAAAAGAAGAAATGAGGATAATTGTAGTGAGGTAGTTGCAAAAAGACAAAAAGTAGAGAAAACTGTAATTGAAAACAGGAAGAAAAAGAATTGTGGAGAAAATGTTGGATTTCAGTTTGAAAATAGTTCTGGTGTCAACTGCTATGCTAATGTAGTGGTTAATGTTGTTTTTTTTCTTAAAAGTTTACAAGAACAGATTGTTGAAAATCGGGATCAAAGATTGTGTGGTTTATTGAATTCTGTGTTTCAGAAATGTAGCAGTGGTACACCACAAATAGAAAGTGTAACAGAAATTCGAAATGTTTTAGATTTGTGTTCTGGCCAAGATAAATTTTCACAGAACATTCAGCAGGATTGTCAGGAATTTTTAATGTATATGTTTGGTGTTTTGGAAGATGAAGGTGTAGATGTAGATACTCTTTTCAGTCTTTCTTATCAATGGCAGCATGACTGCCACAATTGTAGTTTATCAAGTACTACTAGAATAGACACTGAAAGATTTATATATTTGACTTTACCAGACTGTAAATCAGTGTCTTTTAAAAATCTAGTTAAAGCAGCAGATCATAATATGGTGTGTACCCAATGTAACTGTACAATGCTGTCCACATTATTTATACAAAGGTATGGGCAGTATATCATTTTAGTTTTCCAACGATGTAGACCTGATGGAACTAAATTGACAACTTCTATCAAAAATTTTGTGGCTTCTCAGTTATCAATTTCTGGAAGGACCTTTACAACTGAAGCTATTATTTATCATGATGGATCTTCGACCACCTCAGGACATTATACATGCTACTTAAAATCTGAAAATGGATGGAGTTACTGCAATGATTCTCATTTAACTTATAAACAACGTTTGCCTTATGACTCTACAAATTCTTATCTAGTGTTTTTAAAACCAAAGTTTTAGTAAAGGGAATTGGCCTTTGAAGACGGGAATAGTTAATAAAAGTTAGTTAGTTAGTTAGTTAATATAATTTTTTTAATTATTTATCTCATGTAGATACTTTAAGTGGATCTCAAAGTAAAAAATACCGATATATCAGACACAAATTGGCCGTGAGGATTGTGTATGGTATGATGTTTTTAGATCTTTTTTCATAGGAAGTCGATGAAATGGAACTTATAAGGAACAGCAGACTTTTTTTCCACCAAAAGGACCTTCACTATCTTCTATTTGGCCTCATGGAAAAGTAAGTGAATCAAAGATTAGTGTACATATATGAGATGTATGTTTGAATGGTTTTTTTTAAACACAATCTTTTAGATTGTGTTTTTTTTTTCCCGCTGTTATATGATGAAGACTTTGAACTCACTAATTTAAGTGGAATTCAATATATTCTGAGAACAGCAAAAATAAATAATGTAACATATTGTAGAAGTTATTGTGTAGTTTGCATTGTGTAATTTATATTGTGTTCACATTGTTATACACTCATTTTCTTTTTCACCCTTATTTACCTCTCTTTACTAATTTACACTCTTTTTTCATCGCTGTTTCTTTACTGCACTTCATTCACAACTTCTTAATCTAATAGGAACTATCTGCATTTCCTCTGTTCCTTCCACCACTTTTTATCTTTTTCATATTCTCTTAGTACCACTGCTTTAGTTTCCTAACCCTCTTTCTCTTTCTCCATTTTTTTTTCACACTCATTGTACTGTAGTTCAGTTAGTTCTTCCTTTTGTCTTTCTTTTACTCTCTCTCTTCTTTCTCTCTATTACTCCCCATGTGTTTCCCTTATTCACTTACATGTACCCTCTTTCACCCCTCTTTACTTATATTCACTGATATTTACTTTCCCTCAATCACTGCTATTCCTTTCCTCTGATTCCGTCACTACCTGTCATTCTCATACTCAACTGTCCTTCTTTTTACTTTCAACATCCATTTACATTCTCCCTTAACCTCTGCTTTAGTCTTCTTCCTATTTCTTCTTTCTTTTGCTCCCTTATTCATTTTTCTTTTCTCAGTTACTTCCTTTTACACTTTTTATCTGTCTTACTATCTATTACACAGTCCCTCCTTCATTATTATTTTTTTCTTTTTTTTTGTTAGTGCGCTGACGGTACGCGCACCGGTGCGCGCACCGGAAGCGCACCAGAGTGAAATATAAAAAAAAAATATTTTAAATTAAAAATATTATCTTAATATACATTATAGTGTTCATTTTTACAAAAACATACTTTAGCAATTCACTAAAAAACACATAGGTATGAGTCTGTATAAAAAGTTAGGAATTAGCATTAAAAAAACCTATGAAATTCACTGAAAAAACCATAGGTTTCACACCAGTTATAGTTAGGAATTAGCATTTAAAAAACCTATGAAATTCACTGAAAAAACCATAGGTTTCACACCGGTTATAGTTAGGAATTAGCATTTAAAAAACCTATTAAATTCACTGAAAAAACCATAGGTTTCACACCAGTTATAGTTAGCTGGAAATTTTACTGATATAAAACCATTGAAATTCCCACGTTATAGTTAGTCGGACTCACTATAACTTGCGCGTGCAATGCACTGCTGATGACATCACATATTACATCACTCATGACATGGTCAGTGACATCACTCATGACATCACTGATGTTTCAAAGCTATCTTGCGTACTACAGTTGCGCTTCAGTCTGAGACACTCGGCATAGGGGATGCTGGTGATCAGGCTGTGAGGATGAAAACCTCCGGCATGCAAGATGGTATTGCCGGAAGTTGGTTTTCTGTGGGTCCTCGTCTGAATCTTGTTTTCAGAGATAAATAGTTCCAAGTCTAAGAAAACAATCGAGGTTTTGCTGGTATTACATGTGAACTTTAAGTTCAGAGAGTTCTCATTCAATTCTTGAGCAAATTCCCTAGCACTTTCCTCACTGCCCTTCCATAACAGAAAAATGTCTCTAAGTAACGACTGTATTGCATCACATTAGTTGACATTTGTGTGCTGTGTTCTGCCATGAACACTTGCTCCTCCCACCAGCCCATATGCAAATTAGCATAACTGGGGGCGAAGCAAGTACCCATGGCAGTCCCCTGAATTTGTCGGTAGAGAAGTTTGTTATACATAAATGTATTGTTTTCGAGACACCATTCTACCATCTGTAGTAACATGGCAGTGTGCTGATGTAGTGTTATGTCCCTGGTATCTAGATAGTGTTTGATTGCGTGCAGCCCATCATGATGTCGAATACTGTTGTACAAACTCTGTACATCTAAAGTTACCAAGACATGGTCAGAGTGCCAATCAATATTATACATTTTTGCTAAGAAATCCCCACTGTCCTTGATGTATGAAGGCAATTTTTGTACGTAGGGTTGAAAAAAGTAATCAATGAACTTGTGGGTGTTTTCAAAAAGCCCCCCAATTGCCGATATTATGGGCCTGCCTTGGGGGCAAAGTTCATTTTTGTGGATTTTGGGAATGAGGTACAGGTGCGGTGTCACTGGATAGTTGTTCCTTAGAAATTCAAATTCATATTTAGAGATCAATCCTGCCGATTTCCAGGTGTACAAACTCTGATGGTATCTCTCCTGTATATTTGTTACATTAGTTGCACTAATTCTGACATAACAATCCCTGTCAGATAATTGCATTGCGGCTTCTCTGTTGTACATTTCCTGGGGCCACAGTACCACATTCCCTCCCTTGTCTGACATTCATACCATGATGTCCTGTCTCATCTTGATTTTGTTCATTACACTCTCATATTCGACTCTTTCATTGTTCCTTATTTTCAAAAAGTTATTGCTGCTTTCCAGGGACAACTGTTTCAAGTCTTTAATCACCTTGTCCGAAAAAATATCTAGATTGTCTTTTGGCATTAATGGACAAAAGGTGGATTTGGGTCTAAAAGGTGTCTTAGCGGACTCATGGATATTAATGCCGGCATGTTGAGCTGCCATGTCAGCATTCCAAACAAGTCCATCAGTTCCCCCATCTTTATCCAGTTCTGCCATTTCCTGGATAAAATCCATATCAGCCACGGTCCAACTGGCATGAACATTGTCAGAAATTTGGTATTTGTCACGATTCATATTTTTGTCTTTGGTGTAAATAAAGTATTTGTGCAATATATATATATATATTCACTGAAAAAACCATAGGTTATAGACCATATATAGTTAGGAATTAGCATTTACAAAACCTTGAAAATTCACTGAAAAAACCATAGGTTATAGACCATATATAGTTAGGGATTAGCATTTACAAAACCTTATTTTACTCACACAAAACCATTGAAATTCGCATATATAGTTAGTTGCACTAACTATATATCGCGCACCTGCAATCCACTGCTGATCATGCCACATATTACATCATTCATGACATGGTCAGTGACATCACTGATGACATCACTGATGACATCTCAAATGACATCACTGATGACATCACTGATGACAACATCCAGTGACTGTATGTTTCTGTAAAGTTAAAATATGTCTTACATATTGAAGAATGAGTGGATGTATAAGTGTCTGGATGAAGTATTTAGTAGGTGCATGACTGACTGTATGAGTGAGTGATTAAATGTGTCTCACTGAGTGCATGGGTTAGTGACTAAACTGTCTTAATTTGTGCATCATTATGTCTGTTGTTCTGTAAACTGCAGCATGTGTTGATCAGTAGCTATATGAGTAACTATATGGGTTATTGATTGGTTGCCCAAGTATTTGTATGGGAGACTGAGTGTGTGTGTGGGTGGCTGGGAGGTGTATGACTCTGTGCATAGATGTGTGAGCAGTTGATTCACTAGATGTATGGGTTCAAAAGTGCATGTGGAAACAGCTGTATGGGCGGTTGACTGTGTGCATGAGTGTATTGGTGAGTGAATGGATATCTCAGTGGTACATGTCAAAGAAAGTACATATGTAAAACACAGTACATGTGAGAGTTGACATATATAAATAACTGGGCATAAGAGCCAGTGAATGTGTGAGTGGCTGTATGGATCATTGTAAACTTGTATCAGGGATTGTATAAGAGAGTAAATATGTGTTAGTATATGTTTGAATAAGTAAGGTGTGTATAACCGTATAGTTGAGGAAATGGAGGTGTAATTGATTCTTTGCATGACTGACTAGGTGTGTGAGTAACTCCATGTATGAGTGACAGTCTCTGAGTGTCTGTTTACACTGAGTGTATCTAAGGTTATATTAGAGTCTGAAGAGGTTCATCGTATTATCACATGAATGATGTCATCAGTGATGTGATCAGTAATGTCAAATGAGATGTCATCAGTGATGTCATTTGAGATGTCATCAGTGATGTCATTTGAGATGTCATCAGTGATGTCATCAGTGATGTTATTTGAGATGTCATCAGTGATGTCATCAGTGATGTCACTGACCATGTCATGAATGATGTAATATGTGACATGATCAGCAGTGGATTGCGGGTGCGCGATATATAGTTAGTGCAACTAACTATATATGCGAATTTCAATGGTTTTGTGTGAGTAAAATAAGGTTTTGTAAATGCTAATCCCTAACTATATATGGTCTATAACCTATGGTTTTTTCATTGAATTTTCAAGGTTTTGTAAATGCTAATTCCTAACTATATATGGTCTATAACCTATGGTTTTTTCAGTGAATTTCAATGGTTTTTTAATAGCAAATATCAAAAGCTTTAAAATGTCAAGTACGTGGTAGGTAAAAACATTTTCGTGTCTATGCACGCTGATGTGCTTTGAACGCTGCCCCCCCTCCCTCCCCCCTCTTTTCTTTTAGGAGTATTCTCTCTTTGCTGATAGTGAAGGGTAGGTAACGCAGGCCTTTGCCCCCGTTGTAATCCGTCGTGCCTGCTTCCCTCTCCATTTGATTGATTGTTATCCAAGCATTTACTGTTTTAGAATTGGTTCTCTTTGGTTCATTCTCTATTTACAAACAAGCACAGAGTCGCAATACTCTGTTTAGTCTTTGCAGATAGTGAAAAATTGTTAGAAACAACAAAAGGAATCAAGCAAAATCAGTAGGCCACTAATGGGATCTCTTTTTGACCTCGCTAAAATAGAAACATTAGGAACAACCCCTCATGAGAAATATGAAACTAGTGAGAGGAACTGAGCTCGACGCCATGATGGCTGCAAGACAGCTGGGCTCCGCCGCCCACCCCGCCCAAAACAACGACAAACCCTATGCAAATATTATAAATATATACAACACACCAGCAAAGTAACAGGGTAAAACGTTTTAATAAATGACTATTTACATGGCAGCCTGCTGCAACATCGATCGAAATGCATGCCGCCGTTCCCGGGATTTCTCCCCGACTACTCTGCGGCCTACAAGATGGAGAGGCCGGGGCGTTGACTAGGCGGGGCTTCCGGCCGCAACCACAGGGCCAACGATCGCTGCTAACAGCCACTGATCTGAAGAACCGCTGCCTGCGATGCTTCCCTGAGCCGCTTGACGGAGGCCTCCGAGGGGCGGTGTGGTGGCGCGGACTCGGAGGGGGCGCTTGACTCCTGCTCCCTCCCCAAGTCTTGTTGCCCTGGTGTGGCCTGAGATCGCCCCCGACATAGGCGGTTGGCTCCCGGGGTCAGGCGGAACTTGTTGCCTTTTGGTGACTCTTCCATTCTGGACCTTGTCCCACAATCCGTTTGACCTGAAGACACGTCCTGCGGTGCCCTGGTCCAACCATCACATATACCTGCACCAGGACACAGCGTGGGGTGCACTGGAAGGGAGAGGCGGCGCGAACGAGCCTCCCCCACCTCCCCAGGTGGAGGTTTCCCAGCTACACCCCAGTGCTTCACTCGGCCACCTGAGTTGCGCCCGCTCCTGTGGCACAGGTCCTCGCTCGGCCAGCTGAATTGCGCCTGCTCTTGTTATTGCAGCATCTCACCCGCCATCCGGATGAATTACACCCACTCATGCAGTACAGCGACAGGCGGCTGCCATGGAGCTCAGGAAATGGCGGTCGGCTCCACAGACTTGGGCCTGGCCTGCAAGGATGGCTCTGGGCAACCCTGGAACTCGGACGCTTGACGGCGTGGGGTGCACTGGAAGGGAGAGCCGGCGCGAACGAGCCTCCCCCACCTCCCCAGGTGGAGGTTTCCCAGCTACACCCCAGCGCTTCACTCCCAAAAACGTCCCCTCAGCCTTTAAGATTGTACAAGAGTCACCGGGGCCCCCGACTCCCGCAGACTTCCAGTGGGGAGCGACTGCCATGATTGCTCGCGGAATGGCCACGACGTAGCCACGGAATGCTCTCATGCTGACGCCAGCTTCAGTCTGAAACATCCAGAAACACTGTAGACTACCAATTCGATCAGTTCCGGTGGAGCCCCAACGTGACCCGGTAGAGAAGAACTTGCCCTCCCTTCTTTGACTGATGGTTCTTGTTGCCTGTCCCTTCTGTCATATAACACGCCGCGTTAGCGCAACCGGAAGTGCTCCGGTGCGCGAGGCGCGAAAAGCAGCTACCCGGAAGCGATCCCAGGAGCGGCACGGAGCACGTAACGTAAGCATAACAGGTCATGTGACTTGTTAATAAAACTTTTCATTGGTTCATTTCACTTTTGGGTTCCTAATGATGTAAGGCTAGGTCATGTGACCTAAAAATAACACTTTTCATTGGTTCGGACTGGGAGGGGGCGCTTAGCTCCTGTCCCCTGCCCAAGTCTCTCTCGGCCAGCTGAGTTGCGCCTGCTCTTGCTATTACAGCATCTCACCCGCCATCCGGCTAAATTTCACCCACTCTTGCGATACAGCGACTCTTCCATTCTGGACCTTGTCCCACAATCCGTTTGACCTGAAGACACGTCCTGCGGTGCCCTCGCAATGCGGCCTGGTCCCTGAAGGTGTGCAGGGGGACGGTATTTCTCGCTCGGCCAGCAGAGTTGCGCCCACTCTTGCGGCCTACGACATGGAGAGGCCGGGGCGTTGACTAGGCAGGGCCTCTGGCCGCAACCACAGCGCCAACGATCGCTGCTAAAGGAGGGGAGCCTTGCCGGTGAGAGCCACTGATCTGAAGAACGGCTGCCTGCGGTTCCTCCCTGAACCACTTGACGGAGGCCCCCCAGGGGTGGTGTGGTGGCGCGGACTGGGAGGGGGCGCTTGGCTCCTGCCCCCTCCCCAAGTCTCTCTCAGCCAGCTGAGTTGCGCCTGCTCTTGCTATTACAGCGTCTCACCCGCCATCCGGCTAAATTTCACCCACTCTTGCGATACAGCGACTCTTCCATTCTGGACCTTGTCTCCCCAGAGGTACATCACCTTACACAGACATGCACTCTGATCTCCTTGGCCTCAGTCAAGCATCAATAGTAAGATTTTCATAGGTGAGTGTAAGTGGGGGCTGTTTGAGGACCTGACTGCATTGGAAAGCAATGTGATGCGGTGCCTCCCTGAACCGCTTGACGGAGGCCCCCGAGAGGCGGTGTGGTGGCGAGGACTGGGAGGGGGCGCTTGGCTCCTGCACCCTCCCCAAGTCTTGTTGCCCTGGTGTGGCCTGAGTTCGCCCCTGACATAGGCGGCCGGCTCCCGGGGTCCAGCGGAACTTTTTGCCTTTTGGTGACTCTTCCATTCTAGACCTTGTCCCACAATCCGTTTGACCTGAAGACACGTCCTGCGGCCTGGTCCCTGAATGTGTGCAAGGGGACGCTATTGATTGGATCAAGATGGCGGCTTCACACAAAGCTGACTCAAGTGTTGCTGCTGATGCTATGCAAACAAAAACTGGTTTTCAGTTTGTACATTCTTCAGGATTTTTCCATCCAAGGCTGGTTGAGAGTTTGTAGAACGATGGCTTCAGATTTTCAACATACTACTCTTCAACATTCTTCATAAATGTAACAATGTGAGACTCACTAGGAGAACGGCCGTTTATCTTTCCTTTCAAAATGCTGCCAACAATATTTTCTGAATGGAAGACACTATCTTGTACAATAAAGGGCTGCGTCAAGGGTGGTATTGCCCAGAATGTCTTGTTTTCTAGTGCTCGTAAAGACGAAGCCAGAACTGCCGAAAAGGATTCTGGTCCTGCCGCTACTAACTGGAGACATTGAACTATACTCTGGACCTGCCTGGCCTCGACCAAAATGGCACCAGTATGGGAGCGACTTGCAACTCCTTATGACGTTCTAGTTACTTAGCCTTGACGTTATGGGGGATGTATGCGGTCTTTGTGCACATGGCGGGCGGGGAAGGGTACTGACTGGGAATACGGACAACCCTATTGATGTCGATTTTTCATTATTGATTATTGTATTGATAAAGCTTCGAAGTAATGTTACCCATGATACTTGCCCATGGTGTGCGTATAGACGATTTTATTGTAACTGATCCTGTTATACTTTCAATTAAAAAATCAACCTTTACTGATCCTACAACCGTTTGTCACGTTTAGTTTTTTCAATTAAATGGCTCGCTTGTTACATACTCCTATACCCCTGGCTTTTGAAAGACACCATCTTGTACAATAAAGGGCTGCGTCAAGGGTGGTATTGCCCAGAATGTCTTGTTTTCTAGTGCTCGTAATGACGAAGCCAGAACTGCCGAAAAGGATTCTGGTCCTGCCGCTACTTACTGGAGACATTGAACTATACTCTGAACCTGCCTGGCCTCGACCAAAATGGCGCCAGTATGGGAGCGACTTGCAACTCCTTATGACGTTCTAGTTACTTAGCCTTGACGTTATGGGGGATGTATGCGGTCTTTGTGCACATGGCGGGCGGGGAAGGGTACTGACTGGGAATACGGACAACCCTATTGATGTCGATTTTTCATTATTGATTATTGTATTAATAAAGCTTCGAAGTAATGTTACCCATGATACTCGCCCATGGTGTGCATATGAAGGATTTTATTGTAACTGATCCTGTTATACTTTCAATTAAAAAATCAACCTTCACTGATCCTACAACTGTTCGTCACGTTTAGTTTTTTCAATTAAATGGCTCGCTTGTTCAATACTCCTAAACCCCTGGCTTTTGAAAGACACCATCTTCTACAATAAAGGGTTGCGTCAAGGGTGATACTGCCCAGAATGTCTTGTTTTCTAGTGCTCGTAATGACGAAGCCAGAACTGCCGAAAGGGATTCTGGTCCTGCCGCTACTTATTGGAGACATTGAACTATACTCTGAACCTGCCTGACCTCGATCAAAATGGCGCCAGTATGGGAGCGACTTGCAACTCCTTATGACGTTCTAGTTATTTAGCCTTGGCGTTATGGGGGATGTATGCGGTCTTTGTGCACATGGCGGGCGGGGAAGGGTACTGACTGGGAATACGGACAACACTATTGATAACGCAAAAAAAAAAATATATTTTTTTTTTTTTGCCCCGCAGGGCCCTTTTAAAGCCTCCACATCAAACCTAGGGGGTCAGGGAGGATCTATTATGCCCCCTTATGATCATTTCCCCCTTTGTTTTGGCCTCCTCTTGTCTCTCGATCCTACCGAGAGACAAGATGGCGGCCGCTCCGGACTGTTTAGAATGTTGACAGACACCGGAGAGCCAATCAGCTTCGCCTCGCAAAGTTCCGTTACGCGAAAAGTACGCGAACCGGAGTGCTACCCGGGACGCTGTCACAGATATATATATTTTTTTGAACGTTAATTTATCAAAATCCACTGGAGAACATATATTGAGACCTAGCAAAGGCACATCGGGCTAACAGTCCCTACAATTTGGCCAAGTTTCATGCAAATCCATTCAGCCGTTCGAGCTAAAAGTGAGGCCAACCGCCCTATGGAAATTAACATGGGAAAAACGCATTTTGGGACCCCCCTTTTTTCTCGGCCCCCCCCTTGACGATCTCCCCCCAAATTTTCAGGAGCTGCTCAGAAACAAAATGTGCCATTTTCCTGAAAATTTCAGCCAATTCCGTCCACAAACGCCAAAGTTATTAGACATAGAATTTTCAAAAATCCCATAGAGAAAAAATCCTAACTATATATACCTACTGGCGACCGCAATTTTTTCTCTATGGGACTTTTGAAAATTCTATGTCTAATAACTTTGGCGTTTGTGGACGGAATCGGCTGAAATTTTCAGGAAAATGGCACATTTTGTTTCTGAGCAGCCCCTAAAAATTTGGTGGGGTTTCGTCAAGGGGGGGCTGAGAAAAAAGGGGGGTCCCAAAACGCGTTTTTTGCATTGAGTTTTCCATAGGGCGGTTGGACTCACTTTTAGCTCGAACGGCTGAATGGATTTGCACGAAACTTGGCAAAATTGTAGGGACTGTTAGCCCGATGTGCCTTTGCTAGGTCTCAATATATGTGCTCCAGTAGTTTTTGAGAAATTAACGTTCAAACCAAGATATATATCTGTAACAGCGCTCTGGGCAGCGATCCGGTCCGCTTACTTTTCGCTTATCGGAACTTTGCGCGCAGAAAGCTGATTGGCTCTCCGGTGTCTGTCAACATTCTAAACAGTCCGGAGCGGACGCCATCTTGTCTCTCGGTAGGATCGAGAGAGAAGAAGAGGTGGAAAACGAAGGGGGAATTTAATGAAAGGGGGCAAGGTATCCCCCTCTTGACCCCCTAGGAATGTTGTTGGGGTTATTAAAGGGTCCCGTGGGGAAAATAAAAAAAAAATGATTTTTCACGGTAGAAGCGCGGCCGCGAACTGGTAGCGAAACGGGAATTCGCCATTTTGTGCTTCGTAAATTAAATTACTAGTTATAAGTGGGTGCGGGAGACGTATCCTAATCCCCTATGTTTCCTGAGGGTGGGTGAGGAGGCTGATATATGTTGATACATCTCTTCCAGCGGCTGTGCGTGAGCTTTTTTTTTTTTTTTTGCTGCGTGACAGTCCGGAGCGGCCGCCATCTTGTCTCTCGGTAGGATCGAGAGAGAAGAAAAGGTGAAAAACTAAGGGGGAATTTAATGAAAGGGGGCAAGGTATCCCCCTCTTGACCCCCTAGGAATGTTGTTGGGGTTATTAAAGGGTCCCGTGGGGAAAAAAAAAAAATGATTTTTCACGGTAGAAGCGCTTCACGGGCCGCGAACTGGGCCGCAAACTGGTAGCGAAACGGGAATTCACCATTTTGTGCTTCGTTAATTAAAGTACTAGGTATAAGGGGGTGCGGGAGACGTATCCTAATCCCCTATGTTTCCTGAGGGTGGCTGAGGAGGCTGATATATGTTGATACATCTCTTCCAGCGGCTGCGCCATCTTGCCTTTTTTCGAATGCCACAATTTTGTCGTGCACTGCAGCCATTTTAGATGCCAGGCTGGTCCCAGGCTATCACCTAACCCTGCGGATGTAGTTTATGGCCCCAGCTGTAGAGAATTCAGACATGCCAATCCTCCTGATTCAGGCGTGTGAGTACTGATTTCAGTGCTAGTCTCCCGCCTCCCGATTTCTGCAAGCAAAAACCCGGGGGCATATTACGAACAACTAGCGATAATTTTTGTCTCTAACTTGTTTAGAGACAAAAATTATCGCCGCACATCGGCGATTTTTATCGCAGATAAACCTTGCTATTATCGCAGAAAAGTCAGCGATATTCATGTATTATCGACCTAATGCTCTTAGCCATGTTATCCACCTCCCATTGGATAACATGGCTAAGAACTGCTCAGGGCAGGTGTTAGATTTTGGAGATATTCGCGCTTAGCGCGAATATCTCCAAAAGTTGGTAATAGAAGGTAGCGATGTTAGGGACTGTTTCCAGTCGCTAACATCTTGGCACGCCACTTTGCATGTCATTAGTGATAAGTATCACTGACATGCAAAGCGGGGCCCAAGATGGTCGCTATCTCCTTTTAGCTGTCAGTAACTGGTGTTAGCGACAGCTTGATAATAGGGAAATAATTTTATCTCCGCTTTCATGGTTTTTAAAGCCAAAAAAGCGGAGATAAACCCCCTTGATAATATGCCCCACGATTCCTTGGGGGTTTCAGCTGACAGGGCTTGGTATTGTGTTACATGGTAATTTTTCCATGAAACGTCAGAGGGTCGATGCAGGGGTTCTAGAAGAGGTGATAAACCATTTAAGCCTCATGAACAAGCGCATGGTCTTTTAAAGATTTGTGAAGTACTCGGGGCGGCGGTGTGTGTGTGCCCTCTTTCAGGAGCGGGCGGGGGGGCACTGCCAGCAACTTGCCAGGTCAGGTAGTGTTCAACACGTGCATCACCCTTTCTCTGCCTGCTATTGCGCTCCATGCTTCGGAAAGGTAAGAAAAAGAACGTGCATTTGAGTTTGAAATGTCCGATCCTGCAGCAGCACACTTCCAAAGCCCACACATGACAATAACCCGATTCAAGGCCCCATTCACCCGTTTTAAAAAAAATAGATAACACTCCAACAAAATAAGGTTATAAAACTTTATTAACTACTAACTTTAACGAACGGAACAAAAACTAAAAACATTTAAACATTTCTCAATACAAAAAGCAACAATGGTTAGAAGCTGTCTTTTGTGCGAATAGTCCCAAGGCAGCACAACGTGCAGAGTTCTGGACGGCACCCAGGTGATGTCGCCTGGGTGCCGCACTGGTTTAGGGATCCTACAATGCTGCTCCGAAAATTGGCGTGGGGCGTCCCGGGTGGGGCGGGGGGAGGCCTCGTCAGTAGCGGTCTGTTGTGCGAATAGTCCCAAGGCAGCACAACGTGCAGAGTTCTGGACGGCACCCAGGTGATGTCGCCTGGGTGCCGCACCGGTTTAGGGATCCTACAATGCAGCACAGAAAAACAGCGTGGGGCGTCCCGGGTGGTGCGGGGGGAGGCCTCGTCAGTAGCGGTCTGTGTCCAGTGTCACATGGCTGACACAACATGTACGACAGGCACCCAGGTGATGTCCAGTAAACTGCCGCACTGGTTTTGGTATCCTACAATGCTGCTCCGAAAATTGGCGTGCGGCGGCCCGGGGGGGGGGCGTGGGGGAGCCGGCATGAACGGGCCTCCCCAGGTGGCGGCCATCTAGCTGAGTTGCGCTCGCTCTTGCGGCCACAGCGTCTCGCTCACCATGTTGTTGAGTTGCTCCCACTCTTGCAGTGCAGCGATAGGCGGATGCCACATGGCTCTTAAAATGGCGGACAGCTCCTCGGTTTTAGGCCTGGTCCACTGAAATGGTCCTGGGACACTTTGGAACTCGGACGCTTGCCTGCTAGGGCTTGGGTTCCATTCTCGAAAAGCGTCCCCTCAGCCGTGAAGATTGTATAATAGTCTTGGGGGCCCCCGACTCCCGCAGGCTTCCGGTGGGGAGCGGCTGCCATGATTGCTCGCGGAATGACCACGACGGAGCCACGAGATGGTGGTGCTCTCATGCTGACGCCAGCTTCAGTCTGAATGATCCAGAAACAAGGTGGGGCTTTCATCGTTTGGGAAAAAAAAATGTTCTAAACCAATGAAAAGTGTTATTTTTAGGTCATATGACCAAGCCTTCCATCTTTAGGAAACCAAAAGTAAAATGAACCAATGAAAAGTTTTATAAACAAGTCACATGACCTGTTATGCGGCATAGGGCTACAAAAAGCGTAGAAAATCCGTTGGCACGTGAGGCGGCGTCAGTAGCGGACCGATGTGCGAATAGGCCGAAGGCAGCACAACGGGCCGAGATCCGGATGGTACCGAGGTGGTGTCCAGCTAATTGCCGCACTGGTGTGGCCATCCTACAATGCTGCGCCGAAAGACGGCGTGTCCAGCTGAATTGCGGTCACTGTTGCGGTACAGTGACTCGAACGCGCCGAGATCCGGATGGCACCGAGGTGGTGTCCAGCAAATTGCCGCACTGGTGTGGCCATCCTACAATGCTGCGCCGAAAGACGGCGTGTCCAGCTGAATTGCGGTCACTGTTGCGGTACAGTGACTCGAACGCGCCGAGATCCGGATGGCACCGAGGTGGTGTCCAGCAAATTGCCGCACTGGTGTGGCATCCTACAATGCTGCGCCGAAAGACGGCGTGTCCAGCTGAGTTGCGGTCACTGTTGCGGTACAGTGAGTCGAACGCGCCGAGATCTGGATGGCCACGATGTTGTGTCCAGCAAGTTGCCGCACTGGTGTGGCCATCCTACAATGCTGCGCCGAAAGTCGGCGTGGGGTGCCCCGTTGGCTTATGAGGTGATGTCAGTAGTGGACCGATGTGTGAATAGGTCGGAACCAGCACAAGGCACCAAGATCCGAATGGCAAGTCCTGGATGTTGAGTGCCTCAGTTGAGATTTCTGAGCAGTGCTTGTAAGACTGTCTGAAGCTTATTTGCACCTGCTGCAGCTTCACTAGGTCCGGCGGAACTTTTTGCCTTTTCCTTTCTGCTTCTTTTCCTACAATGCGTTTCATCTGAAGACACGACCAGGTCCCTGAATGTGTGCAGGGGGACGCTATTGATTGAATGAACGCGCCGAGATCTGGATGGCACCGAGGTGGTGTCCAGCAAATTGCCGCACTGGTGTGGCCATCCTACAATGCTGCGCCGAAAGTCGGCGTGGGGTGCCCCGTTGGTTTATGAGGTGATGTCAGTAGTGGACCGATGTGTGAATAGGTCGGAACCAGCACAAGGCGCCCTGCACTGTTGAGCCTTTTTCAATGCCTGTTTTTTGTTGTTTCCCCTCCATCAAAAACAAAACAAAAATACAAGGCGCCAAGATCCGAATGGCAAGTCCTGGATGTTGAGTGCCTCAGTTGAGAGTTCTGAGCAGTGCTTGTAAGACTGTCTGAAGCTTATTTGCACCTGCTGCAGCTTCACTAGGTCCGGCGGAACTTTTTTCCTTTTCCTTTCTGCTTCTTTTCCTACAATGCGTTTCATTTGAAGACACGACCAGGTCCCTGAATGTGTGCAGGGGGACGCTATTGATTGAATGAAAATAGCGGCTTGACACAAAGCTGACTCAAGCGTTACTGTTGGTGCTATACAGACAAAAATTGGTTTTCAGTTTGTACATTCTTCTGGTTTTTTTTTTCCATCCAAGTCTGATTGAGAGTTTGTAGAAAAATGGCTTCAGATTTTCCACATACTACTCTTCAACATTCTTCCTAAATGTAACAATGTGAAACTCACTAGGAGAACGGCTGTTTCTGTTTCCTTTCAAAATGCTGCCACCAATATTTTCTGAATGGAAGACACCATCTTGTAGCATAAAGGGCCGAAAGGGGTTCTGGTCTGGCCGATGGTTGGTGGAGACATTTTGACTATATCTTGGACCTGCCCGGCCTCGCCCAAAAGGGCGCCGGTATAAATGGGACTCGTAACTCTTTGCCCGCAAATGTATATCTAGAAAATGTTATTGTAAGTGGCCCTGTCGTATTTTAATTACAAAATGTACGTCCACCGATTCCGCAACTGTTAGACACTTTTGTTCTTGTCACCTAATGGCCCGCTCGTTACGTTCTTCTACAGTGTAAATGTCTCCTCATCATATACGATTTCAGTTTGCTCCGTGGCCGGCCCACGTGGTTATAGGCCCGTATTTGTATACTGACATTTTCACAATAAAGGTTTTTAAAACAAAACACGGTAGTAGTATTTTCATTTGTAAAGTTTTTACTTTTAGTGACTGTTTTCGAATCAGTAAAAGGCAAGTGAAATAAAGCAGTCCAATTACATGACGGATAAAAGGTATAATATGTAGGAACGCAGTAAAGATAAATGGTCAAGGGCAGTTGTGTTTTTCATGTCTGCAACATAAAGTGATCGATAAGAATCTGATAATCAGGCGTATCGGCGACTAAGACAGCAGGCCGAATCTCTTTTACTCAACGGCTCCGTCATGGAAGGAAGAAACGCCCTTTTTCTCGAAAAAGGAATATATTTTACTTGCAAGACAGTTGTAAATTTTCCGGGAAAGTACATTAGCCTGGAATATTATAACATAGGTTTGAAAAAAAAATATTGTTCGAAAATAATAAAAAGCGTAATTTTTAGGTCATATGACCAAGCTTTTCATCATTAAAGTAACAAAAGTAAAATGAACCAATGAAAAGTTTTATTAACAAGTCACATGACCTGTTATGCTTACGTTACGCGCTGCGCGCCGCGCCTCGGATCACTTCCGGGTGCGCTAACGCGGCGTGTCATAAAACGCATTACGCGACAACGTAGGTCAAGAATATAGTCTAAATGTCTCCACCAACCAGCGTTCAGAACACAACCCCTTTCAGCAGTCCAAAAAGTTCTGTTAAATGACAACAGAGGGGACAGGCAACAAGAACCATCAGTCAAAGAGGGGAGGGCAAGTTCTTCTCTTCCGGGTCATGTTGGGGCGCTACCGGAACTGATCGAATTGGTAGTCTACAGTGTTTCTGGATGTTTCAGACTAAAGCTGGCGTCAGCATGAGACCACTACCATCTCGTAGCTCCGTCGTGGCCATTCCACGAGCAATCATGGCAGCCGCTCCCCACCAGAAGCCTGCGGGAGTCGGAGGCCCCCAAGACTTTTGTAGAATCTTCACGGCTGAGGGGACGCTTTTCGAGAATGGGACCCAAGCCCTAGCAGACAAGCGTCCGAGTTCCAAGGTGTCCCAGGGCCATTTTAGTGGACCAGGCCCAAAACCGAAGAGCCGGCCGCCATTTTGAGAGTCCTGTGGCAGCCGCCTATCGCTGCACCGCAAGAGCGGGCGCATCTCAACTACATGGTGAGCGAGACGCTGTAGTCGCAAGAGCGGGCGGTAAACAGCTGAATGGCGGAAGAGGCACAGTGTAGCAAAAGCGGGCGGAATGGCAACTAAAACGATAAAGGGGCGCCCCACTACAGCTTGTCTTCAGGTCAAACGGATTGTGGGACAAGGTCCAGAATTGAAGAGTCATCAAAAGGCAAAAAGTTCCGCCGGACCCCGGGAGCCGGCCGCCTATGTCGGGGGCGATCTCAGGCTACACCGGTGCTATAAGACTTGGGGAGGGTGTCGGAGCAAAGCGTCTTCTCCGAGTCCATGGCCATCACACCGCCCCTCAGGGGCCTCCGTCAAGCTGTTTAGGAAGGTAACATATCACATTGTTTTCTAATGCAGTCAGGTCCACAAACGACACTCACTTACTTTGAGAATAGTGAAGCTGCAGTAGGTGGAAATAAGCTTCAGACAGTGTTACAAGCACTGCTCAGAACTCTTAACTATGGCACCCAACATCCAGAACTTATGCTATTTGAGAATGGTAGTGACATCGAAGCATCTCAGGGACCAAAACCATTAACGTACTTTCACGTATGAAAATCTTACTTGGGGAGGGGGCAGGAGCGAAGCGCCCCCTCCCAGTCAGCGCCACCACACCGTATGTTGAAAATCTGAAGCCATCGTTCTACAAAGTCAACCAAACTTGGATTGAAAAATCTAGAAAAATGTACAAACTGAAAACCAGTTTTGGTCTGCATAGCATCAGTAACAACGCTTGAGTCAGCTTTGTGTCAAGCCGCCATTTTGATTCAACAAAGCACAGGCATTGAAAAAGGCTGAAATTCAGAACTCTAAACTATGGCACCCAACATCCAGGAGCTTGCTATCCGGATCTTGGAGCCTTGTGCTGTTTTCGATCTATTCACACATCGGTCCACTACTGACATCATCTTATAAACCAACGTTATGTAAATAGTTTTTTAATAAAATGTTTTACCCTGTTTCTTTGCTGGTGTGTTGTCTATATTTTTAATATTTGCATAGGGTTTGTCGTTATTTTGTGCGGGATGGGTGATGGAGCCGAGCTGTCTTGCAGCCCTCATGGTGTGGAGCTCAGTTCATCTCACTATTTTCGTATTTCTCAAGAAGGGTTGTTCCTAATATTTCTATTTTAGCGAGGTCAAAAAGAGATCCAATTAGTGGCCTACCGATTTTGCTCGATTACTTTTATTTTTTTACACGATTTTTCACTATCTGCAAAGACTAAACAGAGTATTGCGACTTTGTGCTTGTTTGTAAATAGAGAATGATCCAAAGAGAACCAATTCTAAAACAGTAAATGCTTGGACAACAATCAATCAAATGGAGAGACAAGGAGGCACGACGGATTACAACGGGGGTAAAGGCCTGCGTTAACTACCCTTCAGTATCTGCAAAGAGAGAGTACTACTAAGGCAAGAGGGGGGGGGGTGCAGCGTTCAAAGCACATCAGCGTGCATAAATACGAAAATGTTTTTATCTATCACGTACTTGACATTTTAAAGCTTTTCATATTTGCTATTAAAAAACCAATGAAATTCACAGAAAAAACCATAGGTTATAGTGGATATATAGTTAGGAATTTGCATTTACAAAACCTTGAAAATTCAATGAAAAAACCATAGGTTATAGGCCATATATAGTTAGGAATTAGCATTTACAAAACCTTATTTTACTCGCATAAAACCATTGAAATTCCATATATAGTTAGAAGCGCTAACTATATATCGCGCACCCGCAATCCACTGCTGATGATGTCACATATTACATCATTCATGACATGGTCAGTGACATCACTGATGACATCACTGATGACATCTCAAATGACATCACTGATGACATCTCAAATGACATCACTGATGACATCACTGATGACAACTCAAATGACATCACTGATGACATCTCATTTGTCATCACTGATCACATCACTCATGTGATAATACAATGAACCTCTTCAGACTCTAATATAACCTTACATACACTCAGTATAAACAGACACTCACAGACTGTCACTCATCCATGGAGTTACTCACACACCTAGTCAGTCATGCAAAGAATCAATCACACCTCCATTTCCTCAACTATACAGTTATACACATCTTACTTATTCAAACATATAATAACACATATTTACTCTCTTATATAATCCCTGATACAAGCTCACAGTGATCGATACAGCCACTCACACATTCACTGGCTCTTATGTTCAGTTATTTATATATCTCAACTCTCACATGTATTGTGTTTTACATACGTACTTACTTGCACATGTAGCAATGAGAAATCCATTCACTCACCAACACACCCATGCACAGTCAACCGCCCATATAGCTGTTTCCACATGCACTCTTGAACTCATACTCCTAGTGAATCAACTGCTTACACATCTATGCACAGAGTCACGCACCTCCCAGCCACCCACACACACACTCAGCCTCCCATTCAAATACTTGGGCAACCAATCAATAACCCATATGGCCACTCTTATAGCTACTGATCAACACAAGCAGCAGCTTACACAACAACAAACATACTGATGCACGAATTAAGACAGTTTAGTCACTAACCCATGTACTCAGTGAGACACATTTAATCACTCACTCATACAGTCAGTCATGCACCTACTAAATTCTTCATCCAGACACTTATACATCCACTCATTCTTCAATATGTGAAACATATTTAAACTTTACAGACACATACAATCACTGGATGTTGTGATCAGTGATGTCATCAGTGATGTCACTGACCATGTCATGAATGATGTAATATGTGACATCATCAGCAGTGGATTGCGGGTGCGCGATATATAGTTAGCGCTTCTAACTATATATGGAATTTCAATGGTTTTATGCGAGTAAAATAAGGTTTTGTAAATGCTAATTCCTAACTATATATGGCCTATAACCTATGGTTTTTTCATTGAATTTTCAAGGTTTTGTAAATGCAAATTCCTAACTATATATCCACTATAACCTATGGTTTTTTCTGTGAATATATATATATATATATATTACCTACTGGCGTCTCGCCAGTAGGTATATATAGTTAGGATTTTTTGTCTATGGGACTTTTGAAAATTCTATGTCTAATAACTTTGGTGTTTGTGGACGGAATCGGCTGAAATTTTCAGGAAAATGGCACATTTTGTTTCTGAGCAGCCCCTGAAAATTCGGGGGGGTTTCATCAAAGGGGGGCCGAGAAAAAAGGGGGGTCCCAAAACACGTTTTTCCCATTCATTTTTCCATAGGGCCTTTGGCCTCACTTTTAGCTCGAACGGCTGAATGGATTTGCACGAAACTTGGCAAAATTGTAGGGACTGTTAGCCCGATGTGCCTTTGCTAGGTCTCAATATATGTGCTCCAGTGGTTTTTGAGAAATTAACGTTCAAACAAGATATATATCTGTAACAGCGCTCCGGGCTGCGCTCCGGTCCGCTTACTTTTCGCGAAACGGAACTTTGCGCGCAGAAAGCTGATTGGCTCTCCGGTGTCTGTCAACATTCTAAACAGTCCGGAGCGGCCGCCATCTTATCTCTCGGTAGGATCGAGAGAGAAGAAGAGGTGAAAAACGAAGGGGGAATTTAATGAAAGGGGGCAAGGTATACCTCTCTTGACCCCCTAGGAATGATGTTGGGGTTATTAAAGGGTCCCGTGGGGAAATAAAAAAAAAAATATTTTTCACGGTAGAAGCGCTTCCCGGGCCGCGAACTGGGCCGCAAACTGGTAGCGAAACGGGAATTCGCCATTTTGTGTTTCGTTTTAATTAAATTACTAGGTATAAGGGGGTGCGGGAGACGTATCCTGACCCCTTATGTTTTCTGAGGGTGGCTGAGGAGGCTCATATATGTTGATACATGTCTTCCAGCGGCTGTGCGTGAGCTTTTTTTTTTTTTTTTGCTGCGTGACGTCTGTTAACGTTCGATTCGATGGAAATCAGGAAGTGTTGACCACCATTTTGTCACTGCGAGTAAATATTTTGTTATAAATTAATCCTTATTGATAAACATTGTCTGCGCCATCTTGCCTTTTTGTCCAATGCCACAATTTTGTCGTGCACGGCAGCCATTTTAGATGCCTTGACCAGACCCACTCTCTGCACGCCGTCGATTCTCAGCACGGCTCCCCACCCTCGCAAGCATCTCCCCCACGCACTGGTCACCCCCGCTCTCTCTCTCATGCATGGGCCATATACTTCCCCCCATCTGCGCTGCTCTTCCCTGAGAATCACACCCTGTGCCCGCCCGACACCTCCCTTTCACCCTATTCACTACCGCACCCTCTGGCACTCCTCTTCCTCTGTGTCCGATTGTCCAGGCCGGACCCAGGCTATCACCTAGCCCTGCGGATGTAGTTTATGGCCCCAGCTGTAGAGAATCCAGACATACCAATCCTCCCGATTCAGGCGTGAGACTACTGATTTCAGTGCTAGTCTTCCGCCTCCCGATTCCTGCAAGGAAAAACCCGGGGGCATATTACCAACAACTAGCGATAATTTTTGTCTCTAACTTGTTTAGAGACAAAAATTATCGCCGCACATCGGCAAATTTTATCGCAGATAAACCTTGCTATTAGCAAGGTTTATCGCAAATGCGATAAAAAACGGCCGCAATGCATGAATATCGCTGAAAAGTCAGCGATATTCATGCATTATCCAGCAAATGCTCTTAGCCATGTTATCCACCTTCCATTGGATAACATGGCTAAAAACTGCTCAGGGCAGGTGTTAGCTTTTGGAGATATTCGCGCTTAGCGCGAATATCTCCAAAAGTTGGTAATAGGAGATAGCGATGGTTAGGGACTGTTTCCAGTCGCTAACATCTTGGCACGCCCACTTTGCATGTCATTAGTGATAAATATCACTGACATGCAAAGCGGGGCCCAAGATGGTCGCTATCTCCTTTTAGCTGTCACTAATTGGTGTTAGCGACAGCTTGGTAATAGGGAGATAATTTTATCTCCTTTTTTTTGGCTTTTAAAGCCAAAAAAGCGGAAATAAACCCCCTTGATAATATGCCCCACGATTCCTCGGGGTTTCAGCTGACAGGGCTTGGTATTGTGTTACGTGCTAATTCTTCCAGGAAACGTCAGAGGGTCGATGCAGGGGTTCTAGAAGGGGTGATAAACCATTTAAGCCTCATGAACAAGCGCATGGTCTTTTAAAGATTTGTGAAGTACTCGGGGCGGCGGTGTGTGTGTTCCCTCTTTCAGGAGCGGGCGGGGGGGCACTGCCAGCAACTTGCCAGGCAGTGTTCAACACGTGCATCACCCTTTCTCTGCCTGCTATTGCGCTCCATGCTTCGGAAAGGTAAGAAAAAGAACGTGCATTTGAGTTTGAAATGTCCGATCCTGTAGCAGTACACTTGCAAAGCCCACACATGACAATAACCCGATTCAAGGCCCCATTCACCCGATTTTTAAAAAATATATAGTACTCCAAGAAAGTTGGATTATAAAACTTTATTAACTTTTAAATATAATGAACGCAACAAAAACTGTAAATATATTTAAACATTTTTTGATTAAAAAAAACAACAATGGTCAGAAGCTGTCTTTTGTGCGAATAGTCCCAAGGTAGCACAACGTGCTGAGTTGTGGAAGGCACCCAGGTGAAGAACCATCCCTTCTTTAAACCCCATGGTGACCAACTATAGTTTCAATGAGTGCTATGTCCCAGGTTTTACATAAAGTAGTGTTTACCTAGAGTGGTGCTGTGTAGGACACTCTGAATGGAAATTAACCAGAACTATAACGATAACAACAACAACAACAATAATATAACTTTTATGCCCAAATTATGCAAACATTTAGCTAATCTGCTAAAGGGGGGAGTCGCCATTTCTTATGATAATTTATTCACCCATCCGTAGCCTCTCTAATCTCCATTACAATGTGTTTCTTGCTAAAATTAACCAGAACTATAACCATAACAACAACAACAACAATAATATAACTTTAATGTCCAAATTACGCAAAGATTTAGCTAATCTGGTAAAGGGGGGGAGTCGCTATTTCTTTGGATAATTTATTCATCCATCCGTAGCCTCTCTAATCTCCATTACAATATGTTTCTTGCTGTCGCTAGCTGATGAAAAAACTAAAGTGATAACTTCCTCATCCTTATTTTGTCTTTCTTTGTTCCTTAAGATGTTATCTGTGTCAACCTCTTCGGAGAATGCTGATGCGTTAGGGATTTCCTTGTGTTTCTTAATAGCATTGGTGTCTGCACACTTCTTTGTCAATTCTGTGAACATGATAACTGCTTCATAAACAGACGATATCTTTGTTAAGTCATTAGTGTTAAGTGTGTCTGAAACTACAGTGCCCTTCTGTTTTTCTTTCTTCAGGCTCTACAGAGTTTTGTGTGTTGTTCTTTTGAGCGACAATTATTCCAG
The DNA here is from genome assembly GCF_964263255.1 of Lissotriton vulgaris. Taxonomy (NCBI): domain Eukaryota; kingdom Metazoa; phylum Chordata; class Amphibia; order Caudata; family Salamandridae; genus Lissotriton; species Lissotriton vulgaris. The sequence goes on from NW_028254987.1 coordinate 53,150, forward strand.
AGGTTTCAGGTTCACTTGTTTTGTCCTGCAGTGAGTTAACAGCTTTAGAGACTTCATGTTTATTTGCTATGTCCTGCTGTGCTTCAACTGCTTCAGAGACGTCAGCCTCATTTGTTATGTTTGACTAGATCCTGGACCTGCCCGGCCGCGCCCAAAATGGCGCTGGTGTAAATGGGACTCGTAACTGCTTGTTGTGTACTGGTTGCCCAACCTTGATATCACGAGATACGTATGCAGTTATGAAGCACATGGCGGAGGCTCGTCTGCTGTAGTGGGGCGCCCCTTTATCGTTTCAGTCGCCATTCCGCCCGCTTTTGCTACACTGTGCCTTTTCCGCCATTCAGCTGTTTACCGCCCGCTCTTACGGCTACAGCGTCTCGCTCACCATGTAGTTGAGTTGCTCCCACTCTTGCGGTGCAGCGATAGGCGGCTGCCACAGGACTCTTAAAATGGCGGCCGGCTCTTCGGATTTGGGCCTGGTCCAGTAAAATGGCCCTGGGACACCTTGGAACTCGGACGCTTGTCTGCCAGGGCTTGGGTCCCATTCTCGAAAGCGTCCCCTCAGCCTTGAAGATTTTACAAAAGTCTTGGGGGCCCTTGACTCCCGCAGGCTTCCGGTGGGGAGCGGCTGCCATGATTGCTTGCGGAATGGCCACGACGGAGCAACGAGATGGTGGTGCTCTCATGGTGACGCCAGCTTCAGTCTGAAACATCCAGAAACAAGGTGGGGCTTTCATCGTTTGGGAAAAAAAATGTTTTAATCCAATGAAAAGTGTTATTTTTAGGTCACATGACCTAGTCTTACATCATTAGGAAAACAAAAGTAAAATGAACCAATGAAAAGTTTTATTAACAAGTCACATGACCTGTTATGCTTACGTTACGCGCTGCGCGGCGCGCTCTGGATCGTTTCCGGGAAGCTGCGCCTCGCGCACCGGAGCACTTCCGGGTGCGCTAACGCGGCGCGTCATATGACGCATCACGCGACAACGCAGGTCCAGAATATACTCAAAATGTCTCCACCAACCAGCGGTCGGAATACAACCGCTTTCAACAGTTCAAAAAGTTCTGTTAAATCTTAAGAGCGGGAGCAACTCAACTACATGGTGAGCGAGACGCTGTAGTCGCAAGAGCGGGCGGTAAACAGCTGAATGGCGGAAGAGGCACAGAGTACCAAAAGCGGGCGGAATGGCAACTAAAACGGTAAAAGGGCGCCCCACTACAGCGTGTCTTCAGGTCAAACGGATTGTGGGACAAGGTCCAGAATGGAAGAGTCATCAAAAGGCTAAAAATTCCGCCGGACCCCGGGAGCCGGCCGCCTATGTTGGGGGCGATCTCAGGCCACACCAGGGCAACACGACTTGGGGAGGGGGCAGGAGCCAAGCGTCCCCTCCCAGTCCGCACCATCTCACCGCCCCTCGGGGGCCTCCGTCAAGCGGTTTAGGGAGGCACCGTATCACATTGTTTTCCAATGCAGTCAGGTCCACAAACGGACCCCACTTACTTTGAATAGTGAAGCTGCAGCAGGTGCAAATAAGGTTTAGACAGTGTTACAAGCGCTGCTTAGAACTCTGAAGTATGGCACTCAACATTCAGAACTTATGCCATTTGTGTAAGGCAGTGACATCGAAGCAACTCTGGGACCAAAAGCATGAACAAACACTCACGTATGAAAATCTTATTTGGGGAAGGGCAGGATCCAAACACCCCCTCCCAGTTCGCGCCACTACACCGTATGTAGAAAATCTGAAGCCATCGTTCTACAAACTCTCAATGCTTGCTATCAGTGCATGAGTTTCATGCTCGATCGATTGAGCTAGCCGGATCGGGCAACAAAAAGTATAAAATAGTTATGTAAATAGTTATTTAATAAAATGTTTTACCCTGTTTCTTTGCTGGTGTGTTGTCTATATTTATAATATTTGCATAGGGTTTGTCGTTATTTTGGGCGGGGTGGGTGGCGGAGTCGAGCTGTCTTGCAGCCCTCATGGTGTGGAGCTCAGTTCATTTCACTATTTTCGTATTTCTCATGAAGGGTTGTTCCTAATGTTTGTATTTTAGCGAGGTCAAAAAGAGATCCAATTAGTGGTCTACTGATTTTGCACGATTACTTTTATTTTTTTACACGATTTTTCACTATCTGCAAAGACTAAACAGAGTATTGCGAGTTTGTGCTTGTTTGTAAATAGAGAATGATCCAAAGAGAACCAATTCTAAAACAGTAAATGCTTGGATAACAATCAATCAAATGGAGAGACAAGCAGGTACGACGGATTACAACGGGGGTAAAGGTCTGCGTTAACTACCCTTCACTATCTGCAAAGAGAGAGTACTACTAAGAGAAAAGAGGGGAGTGGGGGGGGGAAGCGTTCAAAGCACATGAGCGTGCATAAACACGAAAACGTTTTTACCTATCACGTACTTGACATTTGACAGCTTTTGATATTTGCTATTAAAAAACCATTGAAATTCACAGAAAAAAACATAGGTTATAGTCCATATATAGTTAGGAATTTGCATTTACAAAACCTTGAAAATTCAATGAAAAAACCATTGGTTATAGAACATATATAGTTAGGAATTTGCATTTACAAAACCTTATTTTCTCGCATAAAACCATTGAAATTCCATATATAGTTAGATGCGCTAACTATATATCGCGCACCCGCAATCCACTGCTGATGATGTCACATATTACATCATTCATGACATGGTTAGTGACATCACTGATGACATCACTGATGACATCACTGATGACATCTCAAATGACATCACTGATAAAATCACTGATAACATCTCATTTGACATGACTGATCACATCACTGATGATATCATTCATGTGATAATACCATGAACCTCTTCAGACTCTAATATAACCTTAGATACAATCAGTGTAAACAGACAGTCACAGACTGTCACTCATCCATGGAGTTACTCACACACCTAGTTAGTTATGCAAAAAATCAATCACACCTCCATTTTCTCAACTATACAGTTATACACACCTTACTTATTCAAACATATAACAACACATATTTACTCTCTTATACAATCCCTGATACATGTTCACAATGATCCATACAGCCACTCACACATTCACTGGCTCTTATGTACAGTTATTTATAGATGTCAACTCTCACATGTACTGTGTTTTACATATGTACTTACTTTGACATGTAGCACTGAGATATCCATTCACTCACTAATACACTCATGCACAGTCAACCGCCCATACAGCTGTTTCCACATGCACTTTTGAACCCATACATATAGTGAATCAACTACTCACACATCTATGTACAGAGTCACACACCTCCCAGCCACCCATACACACACACTCAGTTTCCCATACAAATACTTGGACAACCAATGAATAACCCATACAGTTACTCATATAGCTACTGATCAACATATGCAGCAGTTTGTAGAACAACAGATATAATGATGCACAAATTAAAACCCAGTCACTAACCCATGCACTCAGTGAGACACATTTAATCACTCACTCATACAGTCAGTCATGCACCTACTAAATCCTTCATCCAGACACTTATACATCCACTCATTCTTCAATATGTAAGACATATTTTAACTTTACAGAAACATACAGTCACTGGATGTTGTCATCAGTGATGTCATCAGTGATGTCATTTGAGATGTCATCAGTGATGTCATCAGTGATGTCACTAACCATGTCATGAATGATGTAATATGTGACATCATCAGCAGTGGATTGCGGGTGCGCGATATATAGTTAGCGCATCTAACTATATATGGAATTTCAATGGTTTTATGCGAGTAAAATAAGGTTTTGTAAATGCAAATTCCTAACTATATATGTTCTATAACCAATGGTTTTTTCATTGAATTTTCAAGGTTTTGTAAATGCAAATTCCTAACTATATATGGACTATAACCTATGGTTTTTTTCTGTGATATATATATATATATGTATATCACCTACTAGTCCTAGTGAGGACCTACTTTCCATAGGAAATCTACAACATTCTATTTGGAATAACTTTGGCGCCGGTGGACGAATCCTCGCTAATTTCTCCAAGAAAATGGCCTGCTTAGTTCCGCTCCTTCCCTGAAAGTTTGGGGGTGATTCGTCAAGTGGGGGCCGAGAAAAAAGGGGGGTCCCAAAACGTGCTTTCCCCATGCAATTTTCCGTAGGGCCTTTAGCCAGGGCTACAGCCCGAACGGCTGAACGGAATTACACCAAATTTGGCAGAAAGGTAGAGTTTGGTTCGCAGATTGTGCTTTTTGTTAAATGGTGTATATCCGTTCAGTAGTTTCTGAGAAAATTACAAGTAAAATCAAAGCGATATCTAGAGACAGAGTTCTACACGCGGACGGGGATCCGTTCAATTATGAGCGCGAGCTGAATGCTGATTGCCCCCCCATTTGTGGTCACAATTGACTCTGAAAATTTGGGCCCTCTGGCTCGCCCCGTGAGTAGGCCAAAGGCCCCTGTGGATGTGCGAGTACTAGATTTTGTGCCATTGTTTGATACTGACCTTTTGTTAAATAGAGCCTGGCTTCTTAAACGCTTCAGTGAAGTCGAATGTCTCTATCATATCCAATCTAGAGACATAGACCTGGTGACTCTGCTGGGTGGAAGTCGGGTTTTGAGTATTCGGGTGAAATTTTATTCCCCCATTATATCAAATCTGATATTAGAGCAGGCTGAAAATTTTCAACGCTTGGGTATTGATATCCTCCCCATATCCAGCCTTGGCAAGCCAAATGTTTTTGATAATCAGGGGTTGAGGGGCGGTGAGCAAAATGGGGTTGCCTCTCCTCTGAGAGACCTGAAAATCTGGGTATCCAGAGGAAAACGTTCTGTTTCGCATGTGAAGCCTCTTCCACTAGTTGAGAATTCCACACTCAATGATGATAATAACCGGTGGAATTGGCTCCATAGTGCATTAACAATAAAAAATAAGGATAACCCCAAGTTGTTCCAACATCTTTAACCCAACTTTAAACGTAATTTCCTGGAACGCGGCCGGTTTCCATAACAGCCCGGAGAAAATGTCACTATTATCCACTTTGGAGGCTGATATATTGTGTATCCAGGAAACTTGGTGCATAGACAGGTTAATGCCATTAAAAGATTATTATGTCTTGGAAATACCGGCCGCGCCCTCTAAGAAAGGGCATGCTAGGGGGGGCCTCGCCTGTTTACTGTCAAATAAGTTTCAATGGAGATTTTCCCATTACATTGACTCTAGTAGACTTTTCCACACAATATTTTTAGAAAATATATTTTTTGATAATGTAAAATACCCTATGGTAATTTTTAATGTGTACATTCCGCCTGAGGAAAGCTTTAATGACAACTTGCAGCGGGTCCTCCAGCACATGGATAAGATAAAAAATTCACCTCCTTTTCCCACAATTTTACTTATTGGCGATTTGAATTGTAAAGTATCAAACGCTGGTCTAAGACTTTTTAGGAATAATGCGAAGGAGGAAGCATACCGCATCCCCCAGACACTTTTCCCGGAAGACTTAAAGACAAATAAAAGGGGGAAGATCTTATTAAAAGAACTAGCAATCGGGGACGGTATCATCTTAAATGGAAGACTCCCATCTGACGTCCCCGCAAATTATACCCATAAATCCCCCTTTGGGTCATCCATCTTGGACTATGCCATCGCCAGCTACGGTCTGTTTCCCCGGATTCTTGACTTACAAATCATCCCCACGATCCTGAGCGACCATAGCATATTATTAATATCAATTGCGCTAAACTCCTTGAATACGGCACCTTGGTCGTTAAAGGGCAAGGAGGTCACCTTCCACTCAACTACCGGAAGATGCTTCTGGAATAATGCTGCCATAAATGCAGTTCAGGAGCTATTGTCCGATACCCTTAAAGGAATAGAACAGTGGAAAGGAAATGAAATAGTTTGTTTTGAGGAATTCATGTTAAAGATTCCTTTGAATGCTAAAAAATGTCTCCCACCTAGGAAAATAGGAGAGGTAGTCCCTCCGACTCTCCGTAATCTAAACAGGGATTTAAACAAACTGATCCGCGCACAGTACGCTGAAAGGGTTCCAGAACGAGGGAAAAATATTGCTAGGTTAAGAAGAAAGAGAAACAGACTCAAGCTAAAAATTAAACGGGATAAGGAGGATGAAGTATGGATTAATCTAAGGGAATCCGCTGCACGTGGTAACATTAAAGACTTTTGGGCAATAATTGGGAAAGGATGTGGTACACGCCACGCCCCTATCCCCATAGCAATCTCTGAGGATATATGGTCCTCTCATATCCGGGAACTATATGCAGGGAATGGGATTACAAGTACGGATAACCTCATCTATGCCACCCCTGATGACTCGGTCTTCTTTCCCTCTGAGAAAGAAATCGAGCTGGCTATAAAAAATATGCGTTCCTCTGGGGCCATGGGACCGGATGAGCTTCCGATGACGGTCCTAAAAAAGGACCCATCAACATGGAGCAAAATCTTATTTCCCTTGTTTAGGGCATGTCATCTTTCCAAATGTGTTCCTGCATCATGGAGAGGAAGCATTCTGGTCCCCATCTTCAAGAAAGGGGCACGGGACTGTCCCGGCAACTATCGCATGATTGCGCTCCTCGACTCCATCGGAAAGGTCTTCGCGAAATGCCTCCTGAGTTCCCTGTCTGATTGGGTCGAGGAGCGAAATATCTTGCCGTTGGAACAGACTGGCTTCCGGAGGGAACACGGCACTCTGGACAACCTGACTGCCCTTCAGGTTATTACTGACAAATATGTCCAGGTGAGAGGGGGTGTTGTCTACGCTGCCTTTATTGATTTCTCCACAGCGTTTGATAAAGTAGATCGGGGAACGCTGTGGAGAAAATTGGCGTCATTGGGTGTCCCTACTTCCCTGTTGGAACTGCTGCGGGCTCTGCACACCGAGACATGGTGCAGAGTCTTAATGGGGGGTGAGAGGGGACTTTCGGCCAAAATTCCTTCTCAAAATGGCCTCAAACAGGGCTGCTTATTGGCGCCCCTGTTGTTCTCCTTATATACTACTGACCTCCCTGCTGTAGTGTCCCACAGTGAGGGGATCGCACCTCTGATAGGAGGGGTGCCAATCGCCTGCCTGATGTATGCGGATGATGTTTTATTACTTGACTTAACTCCCGCAGGTTTAGCAAACCGGCTCCAGGCTCTGCAGGACTTTGCTGGGGTCCATTATATGAAGATTAACATCAATAAAAGTAAGGTGATGTGCATTGCTGGCAGGAAGAAATGCCGCTCGACAAACTTTGGTTGGGCTATCGGAGCTCATAGACTGGAGGTCGTAACTTGCTACACATTTCTAGGGAAAATAGTCTCGGCCAATATGAGTGAGAACCCGCACATAGAGCATTGCTCTCGCAAAGCTCTTGCCCATGGCAATGGATTAAAGTCTCTATACCTGGCAACGGGGAAAAGACATTTCTCTAGCCTTCTTGAAGTCTTTAAAGCTAAAATCCCCGCAACCATCTTATACGGTATAGAAATAATAGAGATAAAACTTTGGGCCTTTTGCCACAAGATTGAGGGAAAACTCCTAAGATCCCTCTCTTCTTTAAACAACGCCTGTCCGCTGGCCGCCTGCAGGTTGGATTTTGGACTCAGGAGTGCCTGGGTTCAGGGGCTGTGTGCCTTGATAAGGTGGGTAGCCAGTTTGGCCAGAGGAAGAGAGGGAACCCTGCGAGTCTTACTCAAAAAAGAACTTTTGGGCAATTTTAAGGAATTCTCCAAATTGGTCAGTAATTTTAGGAGGGCAGTCAAAATTCTCAGGCTGGATGAAAGTGCACTCTTCTCCTATTCTCCCACGCAGTTAAAGCAGGTCCTTAAGGAGGCTTCGTGGGACTACTGTTTTTTAACTGATATAGAAACAATCGGAGTTAAAAGGAATGTGGAGCCACTCATCTCCTCCTATAGATTTAGACAGCCTCAACCGTATGCCCTGTGGAATTTACCACACGGGATTCGTAGATTTTGGTTCTTGTTACGGTACGACTTAATCCCCCTTAATGTGTTGCTATCCAAATGGCATGGTACTTCACCATTGTGCAATCTATGTAAATTGAATAACCAGGACTGTTTGCACGTACTTCTGATTTGTCCTATGTTACGTAGCTTGCGCAACCGATGGCTGAAAGTAATTTGTCTACGTCTCAGCATCGTCACTTTACATGATTTCCTGAATGCACTTTATTGCCCACCGAATGAAATGTTTTGTGCTTATATTTTTAACTTTTTTAAAGGATTTTTAACTATTTATTAATGTCTCCTGAAGATTGGGCCGACCCGGCCTCGCGGGACTGGGGGTTTGCAGTGTTGTCGTCACGGTTTGAATTTTATGTATTATTACCTTTGCATTTGTGATGATTTTTGTTGCTTGTTTGTACATGTTTATGTGGCCCTCTTTGAGAGCCAAAACATAATAAATAAATTTTTTTTTTTTTTTTTTGAATGCTGATTGGCTGTCAACTGTCTGTCAGCACTCAAAACCAGGAAGTGTTGGCGGCCATCTTGTGCCTCGGTAGAACCGAATCACAAGAAAACAGTAAAACAAAGTTGAGAAATAAGGAAAGGGGGCAATGTAGAAACATTCTGACCCTATAGGCTTGCTCAGGGGGTCGTACATGGAATTTTAGGATCAATTTTTATTTTTTTTAAAATAAAAAATGTTGGCGTACGCGTTTGGTACACGTACGTAGTGGAAAAGGGAAACAAAACTAGAAGTCTGTTTTATTCATTAGGTCTCGGGGGGCAAATTCCAGGGGCAATTTTTAGAGCTATATTTCTATGACAGTATGTAAAACTTTCAGTTTTTTTTCCCTGCATCAGTTGTACTCTCAGCCTTGTTTGCAAGTGCACTTTTTTTTTCTTTTTCTTCAAGTTCGCCAAGCAAATCTCTCCTGATTTTAGGTATTAAATTTGCCGCTTTGTTTTCCCAGGTCTTGTGTGTCATCCGGTGCTATACTTTTGTAATATATTAATAAACATATTGTATGTATATTTATTTGAAATGTAGTGTCGAGGCACCAAACGTTGATTACATACTCCGTTCAACCGCCATTTTAGTAGGTTTCCTCCATTATTTTTATTATACGTGTTACTTTCATTTTATCCTGCGCATATTTTCTCTGTGATCAATGATATTTCCTGCCACAGACACCACGGTGTTTGTCCTTGGCCGCCGATCTTATCAGACTTGGTCACACATATACCTAGAAACTAATTTGAAGGACGTAAGCCACAGCCATTAGAACCTGTGTTCGTCAAGAAAAAAATATTATTAAGATTATGCGTTTATTATGCGTGGTAAATGCATACTAGTTGTAAAAGCATGTGTGGTAAAGCGATATGCGTGCTAATGGCTTTGTGGTGACGATCACGCGTGCTTATGAACCGGGTCTGGGCGTGGTGAAGTCTAGGGCAGAAGGCGGAAGGCCACGCAGCTCCACTCATACAATATAGAAGTAATATAGGATTTTTAAAAGTTTTAAAAAAATGATTTCATATTTATCCTAGATTAAGTCTTTTGTTAGTATGTTCATTAAATACATGAATATAGGTTTTTAAACAATTAAAAACATTTGCGTGTTTCGCGTACTGGGCGCCGTACATGACGTCACACGGAAGCTTTGATGTGACGCGTAACGTCAAAGGGTATTCATAGCGTATGCTGAGAATGATTAGCAGTATAAACTATGGTGCGATAATTCTCTCACTGTCAAATCAGAGCACAGGGCGCGCTATGAGAATGGTTAGAAGAGGTCACTCATTGGAGATCCAATTCAGGTGTGTGGCTTATCCACAGTATCATAACGTTATTTTTTAACATGTTTAAGTTTGAGGTTTGCATGAAATACTATGCTATAGGCAGATATGGATGTTTAGGCAGCGGTTATGTCCATGAAGCTTGGTTATTACCATTTACATATAGGTGCCTGAGGGAGGAAAAAGAAGTCTATCTGAATGGCGAGGATTGCATAATAGCAGCAGATCACTCCTTAACCTCTTCCATGCTCATGACGGAGCCGCTCCATCACGAGCATGCGAGCGCCGCTCAGCCCCCCCTGCCCCCTAGCGCTGCGGCGGAATTGCCGCCGCAGCGAAGGGGTCAATTTGTAAACACATACACTTGCATGGCTCTTGTAAACAAGATGCGCCTAATTTGGATTGAGTTTGGAAAGGTAGTCCGACACCTGCTATCATAGCAACGTTCAGTTTACTGGAAACGGGAGTTATTTACTTTGAAATAATGGAGATTGTTGTGCAATGTTAGCAGGCATCGCTTACATGATTACGGTAACTGAGCGTGTGGTTGGATTAAAAAAAAGTTGTGTTAACTCCTCTTCATGGGAAGCTGGATGTTTCCATCTGGCAGTCGATTTCGACCTTGAAAGCAGAGTCAGCCAACTGAGTCGTATAAGAGCGCTATTGTCTCAAAAAGAGGTCGCTGTTATATCTGCTACAGAAACATTTGTCCTTCATGTAGCAAACACCCGCACAGAAGTGCATGATTTATTAAATACAGACATGCTCTTGAATTTTGGGGAGTTAATTTAGAGCATCTTTAATGTGTCCTTGACTACGGGGTTACCTTACTTTTTTAAAGTTAGAAGCAGTGGCCTTGTGACTTCTGTAGAAAGTATATTTGGTGTCTCGTCTGTGTTTCTTCATACAATTTTTTCCAGCATCTTTGGTGGATTCTCCTTAATGCTCACGTTAGTTGCCGGTGTGCTTGTATTAATTTGTTTACTTAAATATGGATGCACATCTTGCAGCAGACGAGAATATGTCCCTGTTGGTGCTGGTCCGCAACCGAATGCTTAGTTATTACGGAGCGCTGCCTCTGGCTACATTGAGTGCAGTTTATGGATTATCGTTTTGATTTTCCTTTTTCACATGCGTTCAACCTGTATTCTATTGCCTGAGCTGCGATTTCGACTGGGCCCTGGATTTGTGCCTCTGCAGTACGGTGTCTCCCAACGCGGATTATGATCAGCTGATGAGCCCCTTAGTTGCTCATGAATTGCTCCGTTCTGGCGGCGGGAATATAGCCTTAGCAGCGATACATGGTATAATGGGACGTTGGAATGTTTTTGCAGCAGCGCATGACTTCTTGGCACGCAGTTACATTGAAGATGACTTGAGTTTTTCTCTGATGGTGATAGAGACTCCGGTTGTTGAGGAACATGCATGTTCATTCCCACTATTGAATTGGATGGCTGAAATGTTTTCAGATGAGAACAATGACTTCCTCTTGGAGGCTGTTGCTACATACTGTGCTTACATGCTGTTTGATTAAGACTCTTTGATTTTACTACATATTCTTTATTATTTAGCTACTGCTTTTTATCAAAGAGTGAATACCTTTTTTTGGAAATGTGAACTTGACTCTGCTTTTTAGACTTGGACCCTGCGTTTCTAATTCGCCCATGTTTATATCACAGGCTTAGATCAAGGAAGGGTGCCGTGGGGCTGAGCCTTGCATTCACACCCTGTTAAGTTAGCATGGGTTTATTAGAAACTTACACACTATTTTTCCTTTTCTGCTCTGCTTTGCACACGACACGTACTTTGGATATTGTTTAGAGAACGCTGAGTATTTTGGTTTATATGAGAATAATTTGGTATGCTAGATTTCTAAACTGCCTCGCTAGATTTGTGTGTATAGTGAGAGCATGGAAAATCAAGGTTATCTTGAATACTGTGTCTTTTGTTCAGAATGATCCTCTCACGTTCAAGCCATAAAACATATGCAGCTGTGGCCACCTCTGATACTTGCGCGTTTCATAATGCATTGTGGAGGCAAAGTTCCACACAGTTGGAGAACATTCGTATCTTGACAGTTTGTGGAGCACTGAATGTGATGTACTACTGCTGACTACCAGAGGTATGGGTCTGCCCATGTAATCCTATGAGACTTTCTGTAGTTATAAACTAATCTGTTAGGTAGGGAGAGTGAAATGTAGGTATATTTAAAATTTGTTTACCTTTAACATTATAGGATGCTTTTTCCGTTTGTATTTGATAAAATAGTAACAATGCTTACATCCTTGTTTCTGATAATATGTTTGGTTGTATTATCTATGGTACTGTGCATGAGATTATGGCGTTAGAAATAAGCATTTCAAAGTTCCATGTGTCTTTATTTACATCTTGTTTTGGACTGGTGTAAGACTATAATGAAAGAGTGCTCTTGTTATCCAGTTTACTTCATGTAATTTAAGTTGCATGTTCTGGGTTGACTAGGTATTGGTGTTTTTGCTCTAGGGCGAAGAACCAATGAGTGACTGATTGCTAGTCTGGTAGGGGGTTTGTGTAGTAAGGTGGGTTTTGGTACACCGTAATTCACTGAGGTCCTAAGTCTTTATGCATAGTTCTGTGTATGAGCAGAATTCCTGGAACAGTAGTTACAACAAAAAGGCTTGATAAAGGGTTTGCACTTTGAATATGAATATAAAATAGAAGAAAAGTTGATAATCACAGCTAAGAAATGCAGTAATTAGATGTGTGTATGTGTGGATGATGTGTAGATTGAGTAGAAGATGAAAAACGTGAAAAATAAGAAAGGCTTCCGAGAAGCAAACTACCTACTGCATTATCAGTGAAGTGGATCTTTGAATTTCCAGGTTATTACACAGATAGGGTGTTGGATTCTGCAGTGGGAGCAAGAGAAATTAGTACTACATCTAAGGAAGAAAGCTAGTGCATAAAGTACACACAGTTTGGCAGATTTACAAGCTTGTGGGAAAAATGATGCAAAAGTGGCGCAATGGGCTTGTAAACCTGCCCCTGTGTGTGGTAGAAAATATGCAAGAAAGGACGGAAGTGTGCAAATTTACCACTGCTATTCATGGGTAGTAGTTACCAAGAATGCTGAATAAATGGCCTGCACTTTGAATTTGAATTGAAGAAGAATAATTGATAACCTCAGCGAAGAATGGTAGCAAGTAGGTGTGTGTATTTGTGGTTGTTGTGTTGATTGAGTGGAAGATGACTAAGGTGAAAAATTAGAGAGGTTGCAGAGATGCAAACTTTCCATTTCTTTGTAAAGGAAGTGGGTGTTTAGTTTTCCAATGCATATATATATTCACTGAAAAAAACATAGGTTTCAGCCATGTTTTAGTTAGGAATTAGCATTTAAAAATCCTTGCAAATTCACTGAAAAAACCATAGGTTTGACACACGTTATAGTTAGGAATTAGCATTTAAAAAACCTTGGAAATTCACTGAAAAAAACATAGGTTTCATACATGTTATAGTTAGATGGACATTTCACTTATACAAAACCTTTGAAATTCTCCCGTTATAGTTAGTTCAGCTAACTATAACTCGCGTGCCAACAATGCACTGCTGATGACGTCACATATAACATCACTCATGACGTGGTCAGTGATATCACTCATGACATCTCAAATTACATCACTGATGACATCATCCAGTGAATGTTTTTTAAAAAAAATATGTTTTCTATATGTGTATCACAAGGTCGATGGAAGAAGAAATAGATAAACAAATGTCTCAATGGATGTTTTTTTGTAAAAATGATTGCATAACTGACTTATTAAGTGTATCTTAGTGAATACATGTATTAGCGAGTAATGTTTAAATATGCAAATATCTGTATCAGTGTCTCACTTTGTCTATGATTGGCTGCATGGGTTGGTGCGTAGCTACATGAGTGTCTATATGAGTTATTAGTTGGCTTTTTGAGTATCAGTTTGAGTGTCTGTATGGTTTGGTGGGGAGTATTACTTAGCACATAAATGCATGAATGAGTGACTCACTGTTTGTATGTGTTTTGAAGACAGCATATATGCAGGACTGTATGGGTGGATGAGTGTGTGTATGGGTGTGTTAGTGAGAGATTGACTGTCTCAATAGTATCTTTATGAGTAGTTACATATGTTTTGATCTACTATATATGAGTATTGATGTATATAAGTCATTATATGTGAGAGTGAGAGATTGAAGGAGTTCCTGTATAAATAAGTATGTGTTTCTGTAACTGATTGTTTAAGAGAGTAAGTATATGTACGTTTCTATAAAAGTAAGTGTAGTGCTGTGTGTATATGCAAATAAATGTATGTTTGATAGTTTATTTGCATGTGTGAGTATATGTGTGAGTAAGTGTATGGATGAGTGTCGGTGTGTAACAGGATGTATAAGTGTATGAGTACATATGATGAGTGAGTACATGTATAAGTGACTATAAAGAACTGTTGGTGAATGAGTGGATGTGTATGTAGATGGTGAAATTACTGAATAGCTTGTTGGTAAATGATATCAGTATCTCCATTTTTTGGAACATTTTTGTTTCTATTTTTTTTTCATAGAGAGTACATAAATATAAAAAAACATTACATGCCAATTTTTGCATCAGATTTAAAAAGTGCAAAATACATTATACAAAAATATGCAGGCTGTCAATGTACCGTAATACAGTTACGAATGCCGAGAGAAGGTATTTCTTTTAAAGTGCAATGTGCTTAGTGCAAAATATTGATATTAAAAGAAAAAGCAATACTTTACATAAATACATATACAAAAATAGAAAGAAGTTAAAAAACAGTGACTAATATTCAAACACACTCCAGTATTTATTGTATTTTCTAAGGGCCCCTGACCTCAATGCATATTTTTTTCCCTTCCCTGAATTCTGGATATTTTCGCCTTCCATGCATTAAGAGTCTGTACTTTATCTGTTTTCCAAAGTAGCAGAATAAGTGATTTTGCTACAAGTGATGCTATAAACAAAGACTCATCATGGGGAGTGGAGCTGGGGGAACAACCAAAGACTGAAATTAATTCATTAAATGTAATTGTAGAATCAATTATATTTCTGAGATATTTTCCAATATCATTAAAGGAATTCCTGTATTTTGGTGCATTCCCATATTATGTGTTTCCAAGTACCCTTTTCTTCACAGCGAAAACACTTATCCTCCACTTGAGGATATATATTGTGGAGAAACAAGGGTGTTTTGTAGATTAACCATTTACTGAAGAACTGCATTCGCTTAAAATTAGCACCTCGGAAGATGGACTTATTAAATTTATTAACTTTGTCCCAGGTTGATTTATCAATTTCAATATCTTCTCTCTTTCTCCACCTGTCCCTCACCTTATTATATAAAATGACTGAGTTATCTTCATTGAAATGTTTTATCCAAGTACTAATCTTCCTCTGCGTAGCTCTGTTTAATGCTTCAGTTATATTTATTTTATAAAATAAGTTACCTATATCTAACTCTCTTAGGGCTAGATGTAGGTAATTCTATTTTACCACTTCTAAAATACCGAATTTTACCGATTCGGTATTTAAGAAGTGGTAAAATAGAAGGGGGCACATGTAGGTATTTCAGAATCGGTAAATACCGAATCTGTAAGATTCGGTATTTATCGATTCGGTAAATACAGATTCGGTATCCCCCATTGATTCCTATGGGCCTTGAAGCCCATAGGAATCAATGGTGAATACCGAATCGGTATTTACCGATTCGGTAAATTCCGATTTTTGCAAGGGTGCAGGGGGTGTCACTTTGACTCCCTCTGGCACCCCAATTCCGGACTTGTGTGCCAAGTGGCACACAGACATGCCCTAAGGGCATGTCTGTGTGTCACATTGCACAGGTGTGCATGCACAGATGTGCATGCACACCTGGATTCGGTATTTTACCACCCAATTGGATTGGGTGGTAAAATACTGAATCTGAAAGGCCTGCGGCACTCAAAGATGTGCTACCTACATGTGCTTTTACAGAATCTGCATTTTTACTGAGTCTGTATTTACCAATTCGGTAATTTTACTGAATCTGTAAATACAGATTCGGTAAAATACCGATTCTGTAAAGCATGCTCCTACATTAGAAAACCCTAATACCGGTCGGAAGCGGCCGAAATCGGCCGTTTCCGACCGGTATTAGGGCTCCTACATCGGGCCCTTAGTGCGTCTTGGAGGCTAATGAAGGACCATTTCAGGATTGTATTTGAATGCTGAATCTCTCTTTCAATTTCCTCCCAGGTCTTCCACCTGCTCCGCAGAATGAAATCCTCATTTTTTTCAAAACCATTATCCTTCCAGAGTCTCAAAATATTGTTATCTTAAATACCCAACCCTCCTATATTTAGATTCATTAAACTAGTTGAACTATTCGTACTAAAAATTTCAAACTGTTTCAGGAGCTGGGTTTTTTGCTTGAAAAGCCACTGTATAGACTTATAACGCACCTTTTTTTGATATTTAGTGATTCTTACTGGGTCGTTAATTTTAAGTTCAATCAACATCTTTCTCATAAAAAAATTATCTGCTTCGTAATAATCTGTAAAAAAAAACCTAGAACTATGATGTGCAAAAGTAGCATAGTAGTAATCTCTAATATTTGGAAGAGATAGTCCTCCCTGTGTAGTTGGAAAGTTCAAAGTGCTAAGTGCTAATCTCGGAGTCTTATTTGCCCATAGAAAAGAAGAAAGCATGGCGTCCACTTTCTTAAAAAATTAAACCTGAATTGCACAAGGAGCTGCACTAAAAAGGAAGTTAAAAAGTGGTAGGATGGACATGCGGATTAGGGCAGCACAACCCATTATTGATAAAGGGAGTTGGTTCCAGCGATCTAATTGTGAGCCAACCCTTTTTTTTTTTTTTTTTGTTGAAAATCTGTTTATTAGCATAGTAGGCAAAGCAGTCACAAACATTTCCAATCCCGGAGGGATACAGAGAAATACACATAAGGGTTGCTTAGAACGTATAATTGCACAGTTGTCTTAATTTTCATTTTGTTGGTGACATTAACCGTCACAGTTTATGCAAACCCCTGTCAAAAACTATCCCACCCCCCACCCTCAACAAATCCATCCGACACTCACACAACAACTTATAATTGATTAATCAGTAGACCGGGGCACTCAGGGAATCACAACATATGGCTCTACTTGAATGTCCACATAGATGGATCTAGGCCAATACAGAACATATAAAATGGGGGAGTCCCCCCTCATTTCTTCATAGCGCACCATGGTAAGTGACAGTGCATGTCAGTCCAACCAAGGACACATTTATTGTGCGATCGAAGAGGCACTTGCACCCTCGTCTACTCCGTCTCCCCCAGATTCAAACATACCTAATATGGTATACCAGTCCAGTGAAATTGGCTTTTTCCTCAGACCCCTGTATTCCTCCCTCAGTAGTGCAACTCCCTCCGCCTTACCCCATCTCACCACTTCCGCCCTCCACAACTCCGGGTCAGGAGGCCTAGCTGACTTCCACCTCATAGTGATGGCACGTTTCGCCAGCAATAGGGCCATATCCGCGAAACGTGCCGCCACGGTTCTGGTGCGCTGTGAGGGCCCCAACCCCAGCAACGTGCATTCCAGTGTTGGGGATCTGTTCAAAGCACCCGCTTCCTGGAGCGAGGCATGGATCGTGGTCCAGTAGTATCCTAGTTTGGGGCATTGCCAAAGCATGTGTATCAGTGTTGCGTCCTCGGTGTCACATCGGGGGCAATTACTGTTCGCATCAGGAAACATCATGTGTATGCGGCGTGGGGTCAGGTAGGCTCTGTGTAGAAGCATCGACTGTATAAACTTGAACTTGGGGTTCCTGGCTACTTTTTTGGGGAACTGAAGGATACGTTCCCACTCCTTATCCCTCAGGGGCCTACCAATGTCCACCTCCCATGCTGCCCGGAGTGGCGACAGATCGAAAGCCCTCCCCTTCTTAATACTAGTAGTGAGCCACTTAGTAAGGTGGGCGCCCGTGCCCATCAGGTAGTGCATGGTGATGAGAGGATTCGTAGCTGGCTCCATGCCCCTAGGGGACCATTTATTTGTGATATAGTGGCGACGGCCAGAGTGTAGCAGGAAGGTGCCTCCAGGGACTCCATGGGTAGTTCTAAAGTCTGCAAAGGACAGTAGGCGCTCTTCCGCGAACAGGTCACCCACGTGCGACACTCCGACGTCATGCCATTGCTCCAGCGAGTCCGCCGACAGAGTCCCCGTAGCCAGTGGGATACCCAGGAGCGGGATCGTGGGGGCATAGGACGACCCAGGGGATGTGTACTTTAACGCCTTCCGCCAGTATGTTACCGCCAGTTTGAGGAGAGGTGGGACATCCCTAGGTACAATTGAGTTGGGCAAAAGTAACGTGTGTATTCTCCCCAATGCATGATCCCTGTCCGTCATGTTAATCTCCTGAAGATTGCGACCTGCTACCCAAAAGGCCAGCCATTGCAGTTGACATGCATAGTTGTAGGCCCTAAAATCAGGCAAACCCATGCCACCGGCTTCAGAGGGGAGTTGCAGCTTGGACAGACCTACACGCCTGCGGCCGTGCCCCCATACAAGTTCGGAGAGTAGAGTGTCTAGGGCCTTAAATGTAGCTGCCGGGATCAGGTGTGGCAAGTTAGTGAAGTGGTAGAGAAGGCGGGGGAGCATCACCATCTTGGATATCGCCACTCTGCCGGGTACAGAGAGTGGCAGTGTGAGCCAAAATTGTATCTGCGACTTCAGTGCTCTAATGGCCCTCCCAAGGTTACCGTCGATCATCTGCCCTGCTTCCCTGTAAATCTGCATCCCCAGATATCTGAAGGTGGTTTCAGCTATCTGAAACTCGTGGGGGGCGAAGGGCAATGGAGTAGTCAGACCAGTGGCTGCAAATGTGAAGCCATATGATTTGGACTCGCTTATGGTCAGGCCTGAGATCGACCTAAAGACCTCAAATACCTGGGCAACAGGACTCAAGTCGCTCCTCAAGTCTCGGAAATATAAGATAATATCGTCCGCATAAGCGGACACCATATGCGCCGACCCATGCCGCAGAATGCCAAACCGGGGGGCCATATGACGGAGCCTACAGAGCATCGGCTCAAGGGCAAGGACAAATAGGAGGGGAGAAAGTGGGCAGCCCTGTCTGGTGCCCCGTGCGATAGCTATAGGAACTGATATATGACCTGAGGTACGCACTCTAGCAGTAGGAGCAGTATACAGCAATCTGACCCAAGCGAGGAATTCGGGGGGTATCCCAAATTTCGACAGTGTGTCAAACATGTAATCCCATCTAAGGGAGTCAAATGCTTGTTTCAAGTCCAGGGAGATGCAGCCTTCAGAGCTCGTGCCCTCTCGATCACCGAGCATGAGCTGGGCTAGTCGCCTGAGGTTCATGGCTGTATTGCGGCCCGGGACAAAACCACATTGATCCGAGTGGACTAGTTGAGGTACATATTGCACGAGCCTTGATGCCAACACCTTGCTCAATATCTTGGAGTCAGTATTGAGAAGGGACAGGGGTCTGTAGTCAGCCATTTGAAGCCCTTCTTTATTAGGCTTTAAAAGGGACGTGATTAACGCCTGCATAGACGACTTCGGTAGGGTGGGTGTTCGCAGCGCTTCCAAGTAGATAGCGTGTAACCGCGGGGCCAGTAGGTCTATGTATGTTGCATAAAAGTCGGCCGGTAGGCCGTCTGTCCCAGGGGTCTTGCCCTTAGGAAGGGCGCGTATTGCCTGTCTGATTTCAGCTATGGTAATGGTGCGCTTAAGGTCTTTGATCTGCCCCTCTGTAAGTCGAGGCAGGGCTAAGTCCCTCGTAAAGGCCTCGAATGCGACCTCTGGAAGGGGCTGTGGGGGGCTGTACAGCGCTGTGTAGTATTCCCTGAACGCAGTATTGATCCCAACCTGGGTGGTGACTGGATTTCCTGCTTGGTCCAAGATTCTCAGAATGGGGTGGCTCACCGGGGAGTCCCTTAATAGGCGGGCTAGGAGGGGGCCAGCTCTATCTGCCTGTGCATGCTGCCTGTTCGTATATTCCCTATAATCTAGGAGCCTCAGGTCTTCCAATAGCTCTGCGTGTCGAATGTGAGCCTCCTGTAGTGGTGTGAAGGGCGCATTTGTGCCGGCAGCCTCACTTTCTAGGGAAGCCAGGGAGCCCTCCACCTCCTTCAATTGATTAATTATCTCCCTTTTCCTGCCCATTCCAGCGGCCATGGCCGCCCCCCTAATACAGACCTTAAATGCGTCCCATTCCACTTGACGGGTGCTGGCTGTGTTCATGTTTGTGGAGAAATATGTTCCTATAGCGTCGGACAGGGAGGCCCTAAACACTGAGTCTTCAAGAAGATCTGGGGACAGTCTCCAAGTAGGGATGGGGGCAAGTCGCCTGCCCCACTGCCACGTGAGTTCTACAGAGCTATGATCGGACAGAGTTTTCCCCATGTGTTGGGCCTTGACAATTGTATCCGCTACAGAGCGGGAACAGAAAATGTGGTCAATTTTAGTATGAAGCTGGTGCGGTGGGGAGAAAAAGGTATATTCCCTCTCCTGTGAGTGTGTACTGCGCCATACATCAGTCAGGTCCCAGCCCTCAGCCCAACGATTAAGAGCATCCGCTTGTTTCCTACTCTCAGTCGCCTGCAAAGGGGGATGTGACCTATCCATCGTAACATCAAGCACAGCATTAAAATCACCCCCAATAAACCATTGATGACCAGTCCATCCCGTCAGCACCCCGTTCACCGTCATCAAGAACTCCGATTGATTAGAGTTCGGCGAGTAAACACATCCAAATACAACAGCATCCCCGTCCAACATCCCCCGCACAAATACATATCGGCCCTCTTTATCAACTCTATGCTCTAACATCTGAAAGGGGACAGAGCCACGGAACCAGATCGCCGCCCCCCTTGAAAATGCAGAATAAGAGGTAGCAAATAACTGTCCCCTCCATTTTTTGCGCAGCTTCACAGCCTCAGAGGCGTTCAAATGCGTCTCTTGCAGGCATGCAATCTGGATTCCCCTGCGGTTGAGCTGGGCCAAAATTCTATGGCGTTTCTGGACTGCTCCCATGCCACGCACGTTCCAAGTGCACATTTGGTAGACATTAAGCGGCCCCATATCCAATCATGTGGTGCGACTCAGTGAAACTCCCTGGGTCCCATGTCAGTTTTGCGTTGAGATAAGGTGAGTGTGTCGTGGAAACAAATAACCCCTTAACAAAAAGGTCCCAGAGCCAACGTGCCCAGGATCCAAACTGTGTTGCCCAACGTGGGCACAAGTCAGTGGAGGCCGTGTGCAGACCGGGGGGTGACAGGCCTCTGTCGACTGTCATTGAGCGGTCTGCATAGGCTCGGTAGTCCTCAACAAAGTGAGTTCCCCACGCAACCCACCAATTGCGAAAAGAGGGGGAGGGGGGGTAGGGGGAGTTCAAGTATACATTACCACCCGGAGGGGATCATATATTCAGCAAATCAGAACTCCTCCGCCATTTGGGCTGTAATTTTCGGGAATAGCGGCAAGCTGTCCAATGATCCGGATACCTCCGTATGGGTGTCGGTGGAGGCGGAGTGCCTGTCGCTACGTGCTTGGGCGTCATGTGCTGCTAGTGCCTCCTCCGTGAGCCGCTGCCGGTGAGATGACGATGGGTGGCTTGCCATTCGGGCATCAGGAGGATGCGTATTCACAGGGGGTCCATGGGAAGAGTGGAGTCCAGGGCCTGTGTCGTCCTTCCGGTGTGCCTCCGCGCTCGTTGTGGCCGTCCCCCCGGGGCTCCTCGAATGGGTCCTGTGAGGTCGGCGGTGTCAGAGTGACCTCCATCCATTCCTCTGCCTCTTCTGGTGACTCGAAGAAGTGGGATTTGTTGTCGTGCATGATTTTGAGCCGAGCAGGGAACAGCAGCGCATACTTCATATTTCTGTCCCTTAACTTGCGTTTGACACCCATGAAGGTGGACCTGGCGCGCTGCACAGTGGGCGTGAAATCAGGATAGACTGAAATGTTTTTATCTTCAAATCGGATCGGTGCTTTCTCCCTGGCCGCACGCAACACAGTGTCCCGGTCTCTGAAATGAAGGAGGCGCGCGATCAGGGGACGAGGGGGCGCCCCTGGCTTGGGGGCCGAGGAGGCATCCGATGTGCCCTCTCCACGCTGTACAGTGCAGTGAGATCTTCTTGGCCCACTAGTTTCCGTAGCCAGTCTTCCACGAATCGGGTGGGGTCCCTCCCCTCACTTCTCTCCGGAATGCCTAAGATGCGGACGTTGTTGCGGCGCGCACGTCCTTCCGCCTCATCCACTTTATCCCAGAGATGTTTAAGCTGTTTTTCCACTCCCTCCAGCCTCGTGGAATGCTCCGTCTGCTGTGGCACTAGGTCATTCAGTGCTAGCTTCTGCTCCGCCACTCGTTCCGCCAATTTGTTATGGTCCGCCCTTAGTAGTGACAGGCCCGTCGCCATGTTGTCAATACGCGATTCCAGGGCCTCACGGGTCGCCCGTATCTCATTAAGGATAAGGTCCAACTTTGCGTCCTGGGACCTTTTCCCAGTCGGCGGGATGATGTCCATGTTGGAGGAGGCCAGAGGGTCCTCGGAGCCCGTGGACTGCAGATCCGTCGCAGCGCCCTGTCCATGAGTCTTGCCCCTTTGCTTGCCCATGGCCCTTGTTAGCAGGGTGGCGCCGGAAAGGGCACAGCAGATCGCCGCCGCCCTCTCCCGTATCTACTCCGGGCGCCGGGCCGTGTCCGCCGCTGGGTCAGGGAGCAGTGTTGTGCAAGGGTGAGAGCAGCACAGGCCCAGGGCCGGCAGGGAGCGCGTAGAATCCCTGTCCTTGACGTCAGTTGCAGACCAGGCGGCCCACCCAGGGGGGCCCCGAGTGCCGAGTCGTCGTTAGCTTCCCGCAGTACAGGTGAAGAAGGTAAGGTGGCCTTCTGCCAGTGTTCAGTGAATCGGCCTTACGCTGGTGCACTCTAGTAGTCTGGGCCAGTGCATGGTGGTAGGCCCGCAGAGCGGTGTCACACTTTCCTGCTGCTGTCCTAGGTCAGTTGCCCTGATAGCCAGGTCCTGCAGTCCACCGTCCCATGCACACCGCCGGGCACACCGCCCTCCGCAGGGCGTTGCACCGCGTGGAATCCCAGTCGCGGCTCCAGCAGTCGACCAGTGTGTGGGCCAGAGGAGCTCCTCTCGTCCTCCCGTCCGGGCCCCAGTAACAAGATGGCGCTCAATAAATGCTGATGAAGCCTGCAGGGGGGGGCCCGGAGCAAGAGGCGCCTGTATCTGGTGTCCGGTGCTGTCCGCCCCACTGACCCGGGCGGCACAGCAGAAAACGGGCGTCTAGCCCTCGGCGTGGATTCAGCTGGTCAGCCGGGTGAAGGGAGTCTCCGCCCGATCCGTAGGGCACCCAGCAGGATGGCCGTGCAGGGCCCCGTTGCGTAGGCGGGGGCCGCAGGGTCGCCGTGTTACCAGGACACCCCTCCACAGGCGAGGTCTGCTGCCGGTTTCCGCCTCGGGAGTCCGGCACGGAGTTGGTCCGTCCGCGCCAGAGGCTATGGGGTGGCCGGGGAGAATGGCTACTCGAGCCCGGGGCTTCACCCTGCGCAGTAGGCCGCTTCCAGAGTAGCCGCGCCGAGCGTCAGCAGAGCGGGCGGACTGGAGTAGCACCGCTCCGCTTCCAGGATGACACCCCCGGGGGCCTCCGGTGCAAGTATCAGGTGGGTCTCGGTGGGGGAAAGCAGGATAATCAGCTTGTTTTGAGGATTACGGACGGAGCTCTCGGGCTACACGTCCACCATCTTCGGCTTCAGGCCACGCCCCCCCCAACCCTTTTTAATAAAGGTATATCATTTAGTGGGTAAAGATCTTCTAGATTTTCTGATATATAAATACCCAAATATCTCTTAGGGTGAGTATTATATATTTGCCTAAATTCTATTAATAAAGTGTCTACCGTGCAATTACATGAGATGATTTCCGTATTTATCTTATAGCCTCCCAATTTTTGGAAGTCGGAGAAGATTTTTAAAATTTCCAATTGACTGGTAGGCTTTGGGTTTAGAAATAGGACAATGTCATCGGCATAAAGTTTTATATTTGTCATTCCGACTACTGGTACTGTGCAGGCCATTTTCCCCCTAATTGCGATCGCCAAAGGTTCGATAAATAAGGCAAATAAAATTGGAGATAGGGGGCAGCCTTGCCGCGTGCCTCTGTTTATTTTGCATGTCCCTACGTTTACATTATTAATAATAATCTGTGCCCTAGAGTTCTCATATAGTTGTTTCAAGAGAGAGATACATTTTCTTTACCTTACCTCCCCCGGAAATCCTTGGGAGTACTATTTGATGTCCTTAGCTCCTTTGGCAGGAACTCGGGACTGGTCATTAATTGGGCCAAGTCCTGTGTGTACTCGCTCACGGATGATGTCCCACTTGTACCGCGCAACTGTCCTATACAAATCTCGTCCACCGGATTTAAGGATTTAGGCATTCATATTTCACGTGACTCGACTGCTAGATACCGACTCAATTTACTCCCCCCGCTCGCTCGGTTAAGAGCGGACGTGAAGGCGTGGAGCAGGCTGCCTCTGTCCCTGGTCGGTAGGGCAGCCTTATTCAAAATGATGTCCCTTTCCAGATTCTTGTATGCTCTCCAGAATACTTTAGATCTAGTGCCCTCCAGCTATTTTCATGAGATTGAATGCCTACAAAGGAAACTGGTGTGGGCCGGTCGTCCCCGGATTGCCTTGGCCAAGCTTACGCTGCCATGGTACGATGGCGGAATTGCGGTACCGGATATCCGACGGTATTACTGGGCTTCCCAACTGAGCCCAGTTAACCATGCAATATACGGTCCGGCTGCTAACCCGGCCTTTGCGATGGATAAATGGCTGCTTCCGGGCGGAGATTATAATAGGGCACTTTATTCGAAACGGTCTGACGTGGAATTAACCGGGCCTACCAAGGTCGCGGTTCGGGTCTGGTACAATGCTACCGCTGCCACGGGTTGGTCGGATACCCTTACTCGGGCAACTCCACTCTATGCTTCTGAGAAGTTGGGTAATCTGTGGACGTCTAAGCGGTTCGACAAATGGGTCCTTATTGGAATCAGTGCGGTGGGTGATCTTTTGCGGAAGGACAAGATTAAATCCTTTGAGGAGTTGCAACTAGAATTTAAGCTCGGCCCTCGTGAACACTTTCGATACCTGCAAGTTCGACACGCCCTTTCCTCTGTTATGGTGCCTGGGATGCCCGTTCCAGACTCCTCGCCCCTGGAGGACAGAGTACTTGATGGGCACATCCCGGACAGTACGATTTCACTCATATATAAAAAATTGATAAACCACCGTGCGGACCTTCTTTTACAGCTTCGCATGTCTTGGACCGGCGATGGACTGGAGCTTGATGATGAGAACTGGCAGGCGGCGATATCCTCTCCAAAGGAGGTGGCGATCTCGGCTTGTCTGAGATTGGTGCAACTAAAAATCTTACACCGAGTATACATGACGGGTCCTCGATTGCTGCGGATGGGGTTTGTTTCGGATGCTTTGTGTAAAAGTGGCTGTGGTATGGTGGGTACATTCCTTCATATTATGTGGGAATGTCCTGCGGTAGCATCCTTCTGGACTCGTGTGCATGGTGTCATGTCTGAGGTAACGAGTGTCTCGCTTCTGCCTGAGGCCCGGAGATGTCTTTTAAATGTATGGGAGCCCAACGACTATAATGTGGCCCAAACGCAGTGGGCCACCTTGGGTAACATGATTGTTAAGCGTGACATTGCGCAATTGTGGGGGTCGGCAAAGCCACCGAGTCTGTCGGCCTGGTCTAGGAACATGGACTGGTGCATGTTCCGTGAAAAAACAGTATACATTGCCAGGGGCAGACCCAAGAAGTGGGGGAAGATATGGAGTCAGTGGAATCAATACCGTAGTGAGATTTGTACCCCTCCTTTTGAGCCTCCACCGGAGCGGTTACAGTCCCCTTAGCATGACGTTTCCTCTTGTCCAGATTTTGTTTATGTACTGTTGCCTACTACTTGTTCCCTCTCTCTTCCCCTCCCGGACGTTCTTTTTGTTGATTATGTATAGTTGCAGATATGGTACCCCTCTCCAGAAGGATTCACCAAGGTCGTTCCCTTTTTATTAACGTTAAAAAAATCCAATGCCTCCAATGAAAATGTTGTGTTGGTGTGCAGGTGTCTTCGTGCTATAAAAAACGCACTGGTCTGGTCCGACAAGTAACCCTACCATTTTATTCAGCCGGTTCACCAGGAGTTTCGTGAAAATGTTGTAGTCTGTATTTAAAAGGCTTATTGGCCTGTACGAATTCATGTTTTCCTTATCTTTTCCTTTTTTCGAAATACTGACTACAACTGCAGTGTGGAAGGATTCGGGCGGCGGCCCTCCTTGTAATAGATGATTAGCTTATAGCAAGAACACTTTATGGAGGGTACCATCGAATCTTTTAAAAAATTCCGCGGGAACACCATCCTCTCGGGTGGCTTTACCGCAAGGTAGAGAACTAATTACCACATCTAATTCTGCCTTTGTGAACTCCTCAACTAAGATTTTTTTATACCCATATACTAACTTGGGAATTTGAAGTGCCCCCAAGAACTCAAAAACGGTTTCACTTGCAGCCCGTTCACTAGTCTGGTAGACTCCCTCATAGTGTTTTACGAACATCTCTCCTATAGATGCAGTGGTCTTCGCATGTACTTTGGTCACAGGATCAAAAAGGTGATCTATCCTATTGCGGACTTGATTTTCTTTGGCTTGCCACGCTCGGAGCCTACCTGTATATTCGCTCTCTTCATAGAGCTTCTGTGCATATAGACTACTAGATGCATCTCCCAAGTCGTAGTAAAATTCCCTAATTTTTTTGTGTTGCTTCTGCTACCTTTTGCCCAGTGACTAGGGATCTATCTCTGTAATGCTCTTCGTTTGCATGTACAAAATTTTTCTGTAAATTAATTTTCTCCTCTCTTCTTGCCCTCTGTTTAGGTATTTCTTTGGAGGTAATTATACCCCTCGGCGTGGCCTTCAATGCATCCCAGATCACGTTGATTGGAGCAGACCTTCCATTCAGATTAAAAAAAGCCTCTATCTCCTTCTCAATGTCTGTACACCATTGTGGTTCTGCAAGGTTCAGCTTGTTAAAATACCATCTTCTAGGTCCCTCTTTTTCCTGGTTTCCTATACTTATTTCCATTTTAAGCAGTGCATGGTCTGAAAATGCGTTAGGTAGATGTTCGTAAGTGCAAACTTCTAGGCCATGGGATATTAGATAGAAGTCCAGCCTAGATGCTGAGTTGTATTTTGCAGAGTGGCAAGAGTATTCACGTTTAGATGGATTTTGGGAACGCCAGCAGTAAAAGATATCTAGATCTGTTTTACAACTTTGTAAAGCAATGGCTACTTGGGGTTTATTTTGCGTCAACTTTTTTTGGATGAGTCAATTGTAGGATTTTGTAAACAATTAAAATCACCCCCCCCATATTATTTGCCCAGCTATGCCTGTCAATGATTGTTTAAGTTGCTATTTTTGAATGGGTGTATCAAAGGTTATAGTATGCTGAGAGGAGGTCTCCCACTCTTTCACAAGGATGATGTCATCAGTGAGGTCATTTGAGATGTCATGAGTGATGTCATGAGTGATGTCACTGACCATGTCATGAGTGATGTTATATGTGACGTCATCAGCAGTGCATTGTGGGCAAGCATGTTATTGTTAGCTGAACTAACTATAACAGGAGAATTTCAAAGGTTTTGTATAAGTGAAATGTCCAGCTAACTATAACATGTATGAAACCTATGTTTTTTTCAGTGAATTTCCAAGGTTTTTTAAATGCTAATTCCTAATTATAACGTTCGTCAAACTATGGTTTTTTCAGTGAATATATATATTACCTACTGGCGGTCGCCAGTAGGTATATATAGTTAGGATTTTTTCCCTATGGGATTTTTGAAAATTCTATGTCTAATAACTTTTGAGTTTGCGGACGGAATCGGCTGAAATGTTCAGGAAAATGGCACATTTTGTTTCTGAGCAGGCCCTGTAAATATGGGGGGGTTTCGTCAAGGGGGGGCCGAGAAAAAAGGGGGGTCCCAAAACGCGTTTTTCCCATTCATTTTTCAATAGGGCGGTTGGCCTCACTTTTAGCTCGAACGGCTGAATGGATTTGCACAAAACTTGGCAAAATTGTAGGGACTGTTAGCCCGATGTGCCGCTCGCTAGGTCTCAATATATTTGCTCCAGTGGATTTTGAGAAAAATCACGTTCAAAAAAAGATATATATCTGTAACAGCGCTCCGGGCAGCGCTCCGGTTCGCGTACTTTTCGCGTAACGGAGCTTTGCGAAGCGAAGTTGATTGGCTCTTCGGTGTCTGTCAACATTCTAAACAGTCCGGAGCGGCCGCCATCTTGTCTCTCGGTAGGATCGAGAGACAAGAGGAGGCCAAAACAAAGGGGGAAATTACCATAAGGGGGCATAGTAGATCCTCGTTGACCCCCTAGGTTTTATGTGGAGGTTTTAAAAGGGCCCAGCAGGGCAAAAAACATTTTTTTTTTTTTGCGTGGGGAGCGCCCGGTTCGCGAACCGGAAAGCGTTCTGGGCAGCGTACTATAAGGAAAAAAGAATGATAGACTTTTCAAATACTGTATGTTAATTGATTGTTGGTTTTGTTGATTATTTTTTAATTTCTTTATTTTTTAAGCATTTTTTTTATTGTGATTGTGTTTCATAATTTATTAAACTTTCTAACATTTCACTGTCAGAAATTTCATAATTTTCATTGAATATACTTTGTAGTCTCTGAGGGTGTAAAATGTCCTCATTTTTAAGGAGGTCATCTACTGCTTACACACATTGCAGTAGTTCTTTGTCCCAAGTTTCATCCATAAATTCAATATCATTTTGATCAATGATTTCTTGGCTGCTCTCTTGCAGCTTACAACAAAGGGGACACTGTTCCTAATACGAGGTGCAGAAAGTCACCTATGTATGTGGGTGCAAAAAGTCACCCATATTTGAAAACCAAGAAAGAAAGAGAGAAAGGATTCCTAGGTAAAGTGACCCACAGTGAACAGGGAAAACATTTAGTGTCCTCTGTTGCCCTCACACACCTCGAGAGGTGTCATGCTTCATCATCGGGCAGTTGCTCCTCGTAGGGCCGGCGCTGCAATTCCCTACGGGCCCCCCGAAGGGACTCTTTGTCGGAGATCTTTTTAGGACTGCCGGATGGTGCATGTGGGTGTGCGGGGTAAGGGGTCATGTGAGGGTGAAAGGAAGTGCGTGCAAATATTGTGTAAAGTACATAATGGGTAACCATGCAGCGAATGTTTGTAAATTGTACCCAAAGCAGTCTAAGTTGCTAAATAAATAAAATCTAGCCCCAAGGGCATACTATGCCAGGGTCTAGACATAGGTCCACATGTTTCGCGCCTGTGTCGCCTTAAGGGTCGTTGGCGCTTCGTCAGGACCAGAGTGTTTAAAAATATGTGGTGCACGTGGAAGTAGATTAAAATACCCTCATAATCGACCAGGGCGGGCAGTAACCTGTATACCCGACATCTGGCTACAGCTGCATGTTGTAACCGCTCCTGGTCAGTACCTAGAAAAGAAAATGGACAATAGAATGCAAATTTACGCATCAGAAACATCTTGACGCCACATACTGTGCCACCAATGTGTGCACAAACAAATTTTGAAGACAACCAGAGTAGCAGACACAAGGGACACAGGCCCGCACAACATGACTACGGAAGCCCAGATCCAGCAAGGCATGGTTTAATGCATCAAATACTCCCTAGTAGGGAATAAACTCCCCTATCCTATACTCTATAAAAAAGTTTGCAGTGGTATAGGAAGGGGCCCACTCGTAACTGTTGCCCCTCTATAAACCAGGGTATCAACCACTGTGAAACATGATGCTAGCAGGGCCTCATGGAGAATAAATGCCCCGATGCTGTAGAAGCCAAATGCGTGCTCACCTCGCTATGCTGAGGAAACGTTTCCGCTGGCAGCAGGCAACGAAAACACCCCGCATTAACAGGCTGTAAAAGTAACAAATAATCACAGGGAGTTAACAACACAGGCTCGGAATGCCATATCAAGGGTGCTTGGTCATAGCGGTACCTGCGAGGTGAGCACGCATTTGGCTTCTACAGCATCGGGGCATTTATTCTCCATGAGGCCCTGCTAGCATCATGTTTCACAGTGGTTGAGGGGCAACAGTTACGAGTGGGCCCCTTCCTATACCACTGCAAACTTTTTTATAGAGTATAGGATAGGGGAGTTTATTCCCTACTAGGGAGTATTTGATGCACTAAACCATGCCTTGCTGGATCTGGGCTTCCGTAGTCATGTTGTGCGGGCCTGTGTCCCTTGTGTCTGCTACTCTGGTTGTCTTCAAAATTTGTTTGTGCACACATTGGTGGCACAGTATGTGGCGTCAAGATGTTTCTGATGCGTAAATTTGCATTCTATTGTCCATTTTCTTTTCTAGGTACTGACCAGGAGCGGTTACAACATGCAGCTGTAGCCAGATGTCGGGTATACAGGTTACTGCCCGCCCTGGTCGATTATGAGGGTATTTTAATCTACTTCCACGTGCACCACATATTTTTAAACACTCTGGTCCTGACGAAGCGCCAACGACCCTTAAGGCGACACAGGCGCGAAACATGTTGACCTATGTCTAGACCCTGGCATAGTATGCCCTTGGGGCTAGATTTTATTTATTTAGCAACTTAGACTGCTTTGGGTACAATTTACAAACATTCGCTGCATGGTTACCCATTATGTACTTTACACAATATTTGCACGCACTTCCTTTCACCCTCACATGACCCCTTACCCCGCACACCCACATGCACCATCCGGCAGTCCTAAAAAGATCTCCGACAAAGAGTCCCTTCGGGGGGCCCGTAGGGAATTGCAGCGCCGGCCCTACGAGGAGCAACTGCCCGATGATGAAGCATGACACCTCTCGAGGTGTGTGAGGGCAACAGAGGACACTAAATGTTTTCCCTGTTCACTGTGGGTCACTTTACCTAGGAATCCTTTCTCTCTTTCTTTCTTGGTTTTCAAATATGGGTGACTTTTTGCACCCACATACATAGGTGACTTTCTGCACCTCGTATTAGGAACAGTGTCCCCTTTGTTGTAAGCAGTATTAAATTAGGAGCATGGACACTGGACCTGATCAAGCTCCTTGGTCCACCCCTCTCTTTTTGTTAAGTAATTTAAGCACGGCGGTGTCGCCGTTGGACCAGTCTATCCTCTTTTTCTTTATTTCTACAGGCACACGGGACAACATGGTTTTACCAACTGGCAACCTCTAACGGAGCCCACACTTTTGCAAAGGCTTTAATAGCGTCTTGGAATTTCTTTCCACCTAATACTCTGTAACTTGATTCTTATAGTCTCTTACTCTCACGGATGAGGGAGTAGGTAGGGAGGAGAGGTTATGAAGCTAATTGCACCTTTCGTGACACTTTACCTAATCCTGTTATACCCCACTACTCCTCCTTACATGCTATGCCTCAGATAGTGAGGTGGCTATTTATTTGTTTCATCCTGCAGGGCAAGTATTACTTAATGTAACAACTACCATGACTATGGGGCCTGCATACGGGATACACACGCATTTAAGTAGCCATCACGACAACAAGCATGGTTTGTTTGTATGAGTTATATTTGAGAGGGGACTTTTATAATCATTGGGCTTCCACCACAAGTATCGCATTTTTCCTTAGAGTACATGAGTAATACGAGTGTCAGCGCTGCGCATGTGTAGGGGAGTAGTTTTTCCCCTTCTGCACATGCGCGGCGCGTCCTTAACAGCCGAGCATTCGGACTGATCCTTCTCTACCCAGGAAAGATGTTCCGGTGAAGTTAATCACCTAGCACACCTGACCCCTGAGATCTGCTTTAAATAGCTACCGTGAAATGCGATGTCATTTCCGGGCAGACACAACGATGGGGTAGGTGTGGAGGAGACAGCACAAGAGCTAATCTGTGAGTAGATTTTGGAAGTGAGTCAGGTACCGCTATGACCAAGCACCCTTGATATGGCATTC
Source organism: Lissotriton vulgaris (assembly GCF_964263255.1). Classification (NCBI taxonomy): domain Eukaryota; kingdom Metazoa; phylum Chordata; class Amphibia; order Caudata; family Salamandridae; genus Lissotriton; species Lissotriton vulgaris. The sequence goes on from NW_028254987.1 coordinate 84,998, forward strand.
CGAGCCTGTGTTGTTAACTCCCTGTGATTATTTGTTACTTTTACAGCCTGTTAATGCGGGGTGTTTTCGTTGCCTGCTGCCAGCGGAAACGTTTCCTCAGCATAGCGAGGTGAGCACGCATTTGGCTTCTACAGCATCGGGGCATTTATTCTCCATGAGGCCCTGCTAGCATCATGTTTCACAGTGGTTGATACCCTGGTTTATAGAGGGGCAACAGTTACGAGTGGGCCCCTTCCTATACCACTGCAAACTTTTTTATAGAGTATAGGATAGGGGAGTTTATTCCCTACTAGGGAGTATTTGATGCATTAAACCATGCCTTGCTGGATCTGGGCTTCCGTAGTCATGTTGTGCGGGCCTGTGTCCCTTGTGTCTGCTACTCTGGTTGTCTTCAAAATTTGTTTGTGCACACATTGGTGGCACAGTATGTGGCGTCAAGATGTTTCTGATGCGTAAATTTGCATTCTATTGTCCATTTTCTTTTCTAGGTACTGACCAGGAGCGGTTACAACATGCAGCTGTAGCCAGATGTCGGGTATACAGGTTACTGCCCGCCCTGGTCGATTATGAGGGTATTTTAATCTACTTCCACGTGCACCACATATTTTTAAACACTCTGGTCCTGACGAAGCGCCAACGACCCTTAAGGCGACACAGGCGCGAAACATGTTGACCTATGTCTAGACCCTGGCATAGTATGCCCTTGGGGCTAGATTTTATTTATTTAGCAACTTAGACTGCTTTGGGTACAATTTACAAACATTCGCTGCATGGTTACCCATTATGTACTTTACACAATATTTGCACGCACTTCCTTTCACCCTCACATGACCCCTTACCCCGCACACCCACATGCACCATCCGGCAGTCCTAAAAAGATCTCCGACAAAGAGTCCCTTCGGGGGGCCCGTAGGGAATTGCAGCGCCGGCCCTACGAGGAGCAACTGCCCGATGATGAAGCATGACACCTCTCGAGGTGTGTGAGGGCAACAGAGGACACTAAATGTTTTCCCTGTTCACTGTGGGTCACTTTACCTAGGAATCCTTTCTCTCTTTCTTTCTTGGTTTTCAAATATGGGTGACTTTTTGCACCCACATACATAGGTGACTTTCTGCACCTCGTATTAGGAACAGTGTCCCCTTTGTTGTAAGCAGTATTAAATTAGGAGCATGGACACTGGACCTGATCAAGCTCCTTGGTCCACCCCTCTCTTTTTGTTAAGTAATTTAAGCACGGCGGTGTCGCCGTTGGACCAGTCTATCCTCTTTTTCTTTATTTCTACAGGCACACGGGACAACATGGTTTTACCAACTGGCAACCTCTAACGGAGCCCACACTTTTGCAAAGGCTTTAATAGCGTCTTGGAATTTCTTTCCACCTAATACTCTGTAACTTGATTCTTATAGTCTCTTACTCTCACGGATGAGGGAGTAGGTAGGGAGGAGAGGTTATGAAGCTAATTGCACCTTTCGTGACACTTTACCTAATCCTGTTATACCCCACTACTCCTCCTTACATGCTATGCCTCAGATAGTGAGGTGGCTATTTATGTGTTTCATCCTGCAGGGCAAGTATTACTTAATGTAACAACTACCATGACTATGGGGCCTGCATACGGGATACACACGCATTTAAGTAGCCATCACGACAACAAGCATGGTTTGTTTGTATGAGTTATATTTGAGAGGGGACTTTTATAATCATTGGGCTTCCACCACAAGTATCGCATTTTTCCTTAGAGTACATGAGTAATACGAGTGTCAGCGCTGCGCATGTGTAGGGGAGTAGTTTTTCCCCTTCTGCACATGCGCGGCGCGTCCTTAACAGCCGAGCATTCGGACTGATCCTTCTCTACCCAGTAAGATGTTCCGGTGAAGTTAATCACCTAGCACACCTGACCCCTGAGATCTGCTTTAAATAGCTACCGCGAAATGCGATGTCATTTCCGGGCAGACACAACGATGGGGTAGGTGTGGAGGAGACAGCACACGAGCTAATCTGTGAGTAGATTTTGGAAGTGAGTCAGGTACCGCTATGACCAAGCACCCTTGATATGGCATTCCGAGCCTGTGTTGTTAACTCCCTGTGATTATTTGTTACTTTTACAGCCTGTTAATGCGGGGTGTTTTCGTTGCCTGCTGCCAGCGGAAACGTTTCCTCAGCATAGCGAGGTGAGCACGCATTTGGCTTCTACAGCATCGGGGCATTTATTCTCCATGAGGCCCTGCTAGCATCATGTTTCACAGTGGTTGATACCCTGGTTTATAGAGGGGCAACAGTTACGAGTGGGCCCCTTCCTATACCACTGCAAACTTTTTTATAGAGTATAGGATAGGGGAGTTTATTCCCTACTAGGGAGTATTTGATGCATTAAACCATGCCTTGCTGGATCTGGGCTTCCGTAGTCATGTTGTGCGGGCCTGTGTCCCTTGTGTCTGCTACTCTGGTTGTCTTCAAAATTTGTTTGTGCACACATTGGTGGCACAGTATGTGGCGTCAAGATGTTTCTGATGCGTAAATTTGCATTCTATTGTCCATTTTCTTTTCTAGGTACTGACCAGGAGCGGTTACAACATGCAGCTGTAGCCAGATGTCGGGTATACAGGTTACTGCCCGCCCTGGTCGATTATGAGGGTATTTTAATCTACTTCCACGTGCACCACATATTTTTAAACACTCTGGTCCTGACGAAGCGCCAACGACCCTTAAGGCGACACAGGCGCGAAACATGTTGACCTATGTCTAGACCCTGGCATAGTATGCCCTTGGGGCTAGATTTTATTTATTTAGCAACTTAGACTGCTTTGGGTACAATTTACAAACATTCGCTGCATGGTTACCCATTATGTACTTTACACAATATTTGCACGCACTTCCTTTCACCCTCACATGACCCCTTACCCCGCACACCCACATGCACCATCCGGCAGTCCTAAAAAGATCTCCGACAAAGAGTCCCTTCGGGGGGCCCATAGGGAATTGCAGCGCCGGCCCTACGAGGAGCAACTGCCCGATGATGAAGCATGACACCTCTCGAGGTGTGTGAGGGCAACAGAGGACACTAAATGTTTTCCCTGTTCACTGTGGGTCACTTTACCTAGGAATCCTTTCTCTCTTTCTTTCTTGGTTTTCAAATATGGGTGACTTTTTGCACCCACATACATAGGTGACTTTCTGCACCTCGTATTAGGAACAGTGTCCCCTTTGTTGTAAGCAGTATTAAATTAGGAGCATGGACACTGGACCTGATCAAGCTCCATGGTCCACCCCTCTCTTTTTGTTAAGTAATTTAAGCACGGCGGTGTCGCCGTTGGACCAGTCTATCCTCTTTTTCTTTATTTCTACAGGCACACGGGACAACATGGTTTTACCAACTGGCAACCTCTAACGGAGCCCACACTTTTGCAAAGGCTTTAATAGCGTCTTGGAATTTCTTTCCACCTAATACTCTGTAACTTGATTCTTATAGTCTCTTACTCTCACGGATGAGGGAGTAGGTAGGGAGGAGAGGTTATGAAGCTAATTGCACCTTTCGTGACACTTTACCTAATCCTGTTATACCCCACTACTCCTCCTTACATGCTATGCCTCAGATAGTGAGGTGGCTATTTATTTGTTTCATCCTGCAGGGCAAGTATTACTTAATGTAACAACTACCATGACTATGGGGCCTGCATACGGGATACACACGCATTTAAGTAGCCATCACGACAACAAGCATGGTTTGTTTGTATGAGTTATATTTGAGAGGGGACTTTTATAATCATTGGGCTTCCACCACAAGTATCGCATTTTTCCTTAGAGTACATGAGTAATACGAGTGTCAGCGCTGCGCATGTGTAGGGGAGTAGTTTTTCCCCTTCTGCACATGCGCGGCGCGTCCTTAACAGCCGAGCATTCGGACTGATCCTTCTCTACCCAGTAAGATGTTCCGGTGAAGTTAATCACCTAGCACACCTGACCCCTGAGATCTGCTTTAAATAGCTACCGCGAAATGCGATGTCATTTCCGGGCAGACACAACGATGGGGTAGGTGTGGAGGAGACAGCACACGAGCTAATCTGTGAGTAGATTTTGGAAGTGAGTCAGGTACCGCTATGACCAAGCACCCTTGATATGGCATTCCGAGCCTGTGTTGTTAACTCCCTGTGATTATTTGTTACTTTTACAGCCTGTTAATGCGGGGTGTTTTCGTTGCCTGCTGCCAGCGGAAACGTTTCCTCAGCATAGCGAGGTGAGCACGCATTTGGCTTCTACAGCATCGGGGCATTTATTCTCCATGAGGCCCTGCTAGCATCATGTTTCACAGTGGTTGATACCCTGGTTTATAGAGGGGCAACAGTTACGAGTGGGCCCCTTCCTATACCACTGCAAACTTTTTTATAGAGTATAGGATAGGGGAGTTTATTCCCTACTAGGGAGTATTTGATGCATTAAACCATGCCTTGCTGGATCTGGGCTTCCGTAGTCATGTTGTGCGGGCCTGTGTCCCTTGTGTCTGCTACTCTGGTTGTCTTCAAAATTTGTTTGTGCACACATTGGTGGCACAGTATGTGGCGTCAAGATGTTTCTGATGCGTAAATTTGCATTCTATTGTCCATTTTCTTTTCTAGGTACTGACCAGGAGCGGTTACAACATGCAGCTGTAGCCAGATGTCGGGTATACAGGTTACTGCCCGCCCTGGTCGATTATGAGGGTATTTTAATCTACTTCCACGTGCACCACATATTTTTAAACACTCTGGTCCTGACGAAGCGCCAACGACCCTTAAGGCGACACAGGCGCGAAACATGTTGACCTATGTCTAGACCCTGGCATAGTATGCCCTTGGGGCTAGATTTTATTTATTTAGCAACTTAGACTGCTTTGGGTACAATTTACAAACATTCGCTGCATGGTTACCCATTATGTACTTTACACAATATTTGCACGCACTTCCTTTCACCCTCACATGACCCCTTACCCCGCACACCCACATGCACCATCCGGCAGTCCTAAAAAGATCTCCGACAAAGAGTCCCTTCGGGGGGCCCGTAGGGAATTGCAGCGCCGGCCCTACGAGGAGCAACTGCCCGATGATGAAGCATGACACCTCTCGAGGTGTGTGAGGGCAACAGAGGACACTAAATGTTTTCCCTGTTCACTGTGGGTCACTTTACCTAGGAATCCTTTCTCTCTTTCTTTCTTGGTTTTCAAATATGGGTGACTTTTTGCACCCCCATACATAGGTGACTTTCTGCACCTCGTATTAGGAACAGTGTCCCCTTTGTTGTAAGCAGTATTAAATTAGGAGCATGGACACTGGACCTGATCAAGCTCCTTGGTCCACCCCTCTCTTTTTGTTAAGTAATTTAAGCACGGCGGTGTCGCCGTTGGACCAGTCTATCCTCTTTTTCTTTATTTCTACAGGCACACGGGACAACATGGTTTTACCAACTGGCAACCTCTAACGGAGCCCACACTTTTGCAAAGGCTTTAATAGCGTCTTGGAATTTCTTTCCACCTAATACTCTGTAACTTGATTCTTATAGTCTCTTACTCTCACGGATGAGGGAGTAGGTAGGGAGGAGAGGTTATGAAGCTAATTGCACCTTTCGTGACACTTTACCTAATCCTGTTATACCCCACTACTCCTCCTTACATGCTATGCCTCAGATAGTGAGGTGGCTATTTATTTGTTTCATCCTGCAGGGCAAGTATTACTTAATGTAACAACTACCATGACTATGGGGCCTGCATACGGGATACACACGCATTTAAGTAGCCATCACGACAACAAGCATGGTTTGTTTGTATGAGTTATATTTGAGAGGGGACTTTTATAATCATTGGGCTTCCACCACAAGTATCGCATTTTTCCTTAGAGTACATGAGTAATACGAGTGTCAGCACTGCGCATGTGTAGGGGAGTAGTTTTTCCCCTTCTGCACATGCGCGGCGCGTCCTTAACAGCCGAGCATTCGGACTGATCCTTCTCTACCCAGTAAGATGTTCCGGTGAAGTTAATCACCTAGCACACCTGACCCCTGAGATCTGCTTTAAATAGCTACCGCGAAATGCGATGTCATTTCCGGGCAGACACAACGATGGGGTAGGTGTGGAGGAGACAGCACACGAGCTAATCTGTGAGTAGATTTTGGAAGTGAGTCAGGTACCGCTATGACCAAGCACCCTTGATATGGCATTCCGAGCCTGTGTTGTTAACTCCCTGTGATTATTTGTTACTTTTACAGCCTGTTAATGCGGGGTGTTTTCGTTGCCTGCTGCCAGCGGAAACGTTTCCTCAGCATAGCGAGGTGAGCACGCATTTGGCTTCTACAGCATCGGGGCATTTATTCTCCATGAGGCCCTGCTAGCATCATGTTTCACAGTGGTTGATACCCTGGTTTATAGAGGGGCAACAGTTACGAGTGGGCCCCTTCCTATACCACTGCAAACTTTTTTATAGAGTATAGGATAGGGGAGTTTATTCCCTACTAGGGAGTATTTGATGCATTAAACCATGCCTTGCTGGATCTGGGCTTCCGTAGTCATGTTGTGCGGGCCTGTGTCCCTTGTGTCTGCTACTCTGGTTGTCTTCAAAATTTGTTTGTGCACACATTGGTGGCACAGTATGTGGCGTCAAGATGTTTCTGATGCGTAAATTTGCATTCTATTGTCCATTTTCTTTTCTAGGTACTGACCAGGAGCGGTTACAACATGCAGCTGTAGCCAGATGTCGGGTATACAGGTTACTGCCCGCCCTGGTCGATTATGAGGGTATTTTAATCTACTTCCACGTGCACCACATATTTTTAAACACTCTGGTCCTGACGAAGCGCCAACGACCCTTAAGGCGACACAGGCGCGAAACATGTGGACCTATGTCTAGACCCTGGCATAGTATGCCCTTGGGGCTAGATTTTATTTATTTAGCAACTTAGACTGCTTTGGGTACAATTTACAAACATTCGCTGCATGGTTACCCATTATGTACTTTACACAATATTTGCACGCACTTCCTTTCACCCTCACATGACCCCTTACCCCGCACACCCACATGCACCATCCGGCAGTCCTAAAAAGATCTCCGACAAAGAGTCCCTTCGGGGGGCCCGTAGGGAATTGCAGCGCCGGCCCTACGAGGAGCAACTGCCCGATGATGAAGCATGACACCTCTCGAGGTGTGTGAGGGCAACAGAGGACACTAAATGTTTTCCCTGTTCACTGTGGGTCACTTTACCTAGGAATCCTTTCTCTCTTTCTTTCTTGGTTTTCAAATATGGGTGACTTTTTGCACCCACATACATAGGTGACTTTCTGCACCTCGTATTAGGAACAGTGTCCCCTTTGTTGTAAGCAGTATTAAATTAGGAGCATGGACACTGGACCTGATCAAGCTCCTTGGTCCACCCCTCTCTTTTTGTTAAGTGCTCTCTTGCAGGACAATTTGAAATTCAACTTTCTGTTCGCCTTCCATTTTGCCTGAAATTTGGATTAAAAAAATATATATTAGTAGAGATAGGGCACTCTTGGGATTAATTTTAGATAGGCAGTTTTTATCAGTGAATTTATCTTTTGGCAGTGTATAGTATCAGAGTGGAAGTAGGAATATAAAAAAGTGTATGTGATTTAACGTAAGTAAATTCATAATTATACAAGAGAAGCCTAACTCCATCCATAACTATAACAGAGAAGTCTATCTAATTCTATAACTACTACAGAGGGATAGTATATAACTATCAGAAAAAGTTTACCATATTAATTTATAGTGCACAATATACTTCAGTTTTAAAAATAACAACTTACCTTTACAAACAAGTTGAAGTGTTTACTGATAATTCAATTGAAATGTACAACAAGAAGTAGCAGTCAAAATGGCTGTGTTTCCTTTTCTTCCTTTATATATATTCAGGTATATAACCAATCAAATGTCAGGTAATAAAAGTAGAAAATGAAAGTAACATTTTCATTGGTTGTCAATTCCAACACTTCAGATGTGTTTTGTGAAGTAATTTACCTCACGGTATTTAGAGAGGTCTTCAGGCTTAATGGCTAAATGGAATTTCAAACAAATTTGTGAAAATGAAAGGGATTGTTATGTAGTATGAGCTAATCTATTTTTGGTGAGAGTGTCTCTAGTCGTTTTTCTGTGAATTACTTTCCCACCTTTTTTATTGGACCGCTTCCCGGGAAGCGGTCCGGTTCGCGAACCAGCAGCGTTACGGGAGTCCACCATTTTGTGTTTCGGTCGAATCAAGATACAAGATGGAGGGCAAATAATGTTCAGAATGGGTAGAAGGGGGCACGGTAGACGTATCTTGACCCCCTAGGTTTTCTGAGGGTGGCTGAGGAGGCCCATATGTGCGGGAAAAAAACATTTTTTTAGAAATTTTGCGCGGTTAGCTTCCGGTTCGCGTACCGGGTAGTGCTCCGGGGAGCGTAGTTTGTTGAAAATTAGAGAAAAAAGTTAGAGTAAAATAATAATTGTGAGTGATCAGATGTAGGGTAGCTCTGAGAAGAGCTTTTGGGTTTATGGCACATTTAGGTACTTATAAGTAGGTACCAATGCACAGTTTTAAATTCAAAATGAAAATTCTGTTGCCCTCATCTGAGAAGTGAACTCCATCTCCTCTGTAGATATCTTGCATGCAGTAACGCAAATTATTGTTGTACATGGAGCCCATTCCATGGTCTCTCATGTAAGCTGAAACAGATTTGTTTACATGCTTCCTCGACTTCTCAATTTGTGGACAAAATTGGTTGGACCACCTCCATTTCTGTCTTTGGCATATATTTGAATATACCAAGGCAGTTTGAGGAAAAAGTGCCATTAATTGATCAAAGGTGTCCTTTAAAAGCATTTCCAGACCTACCCCAGTCAAAGTGCCCAAATCATTACCTCCACAGTGCACAATTAACAGGTCAGGTTTTGGCAAATGCATAAAGGTTTTCACCAATGGTATCAATTGGTGACATTTTAATCCTCTTTGGCCCAACCACTTAATTTCCACATCTTGTAAATTGAGGTTATGTAAATTTCTGTTTTCAGCATACCTTTGAGCCCAGTAGATGTAACTATGTCCAACAATCCAGACATAAAACATGGTGAGAGAAGGTTGTGCTGCAGTCAGATGAGGTGTGGTAATGAAAGGGCAGTTGAAACAGTAGGAGTTTGTAAAGAAAAAAAACTGTGGATTTCCAGTGCTAATGATTCATTAGCAGTGATTGGTGCATTTCCATTTCTGAAAACAGAAAGTTAGGGTGCATGGATGTGTTCTTTGAAAGATGTAATTTGAATGGTCAAGGAAAAAACATTTAATGAAAGATTGCACTGGATACGCAGGTGCACTGAGAGTTCAGAGTTCAATTAAAACATTGTTGTGTGAACTTGCAAACATGAGAGGTGTTTCAGGAGGTGGTTGCTAAGCAAAAAAGGCAGAGAGGGCAGAGGGGGGAAGGGTTTTGATTTGAAAAAAGTGAGGGAAGAGTTTTGATTGGCTAATATGAGAGATATGTGTAATGAATATCAGCATTTCTGTGCTTTCTATAGCTGCAGCCTCTGGAGTGCATCCTCTTTGTTCTGCTGAAGACAATTTGGAGTATTTCTGAGACTGTTTTGAAACTCAAAAAGTATTTGCTAAGGTGAGAAAAGATTTATTTAATTTAGATAGAGAATAGTATGATTTAAGGAGAAAATGATGAAGAAAGCCGTGTTTTTAAAATGTTGCTTTGTCTCAAGTGATATACAAATAGATTTTGTTTCTTTGAGAAATTGTAATTGCATATTCTGTGTAGAAATCTTGCATGCAGTAACGCAAGTTATTGTTGTAAATGGAGCCCATTCCATGGTCTCTCATGTAAGCTGAAACAGATATGTTGTGTTTAAAAACGATTTTTGAAAACAATTACATTTCTGGATATGTTCTGCTAGAGCTTCATAGGTTGTTTGGGCCATATTTATAAGGCATTTGAGTGTCTCTGATGTTATTTTTCCCATTTTAATTGAAGAGCTTTCTCTCCCACCTGTGCTTGGCAAATTTAGATTTTGATTATGGGAGTTACATAGCCATGTTAAAAATGACCCAAAAATGGTGCAAGGGCAATCAAAAAAACGCTTTCATGTGTCTTAAGGACATTTTTAGTCATTTCCTCTTGAATGTAGGTATACAATTGATTTATATGTTGTGTTTAAAAACGATTTTTTGAAAACAATTACATTTCTGGATATGTACTGGTAGAGCTTCATAGGTTGTTTGGGCCATATTTATAAGGCATTTGAGTGTCTATGATGTTATTTTTCCCATTTTAATTGGAAAGCTTTCTTCATGGGGCAAGTCTCTTGTAAATATGCTCCCACCTGTGCTTGGCAAATTTAGATTTTGATTATGGGAGTTACATAGCTATGTTAAAAATGACCCAAAAATGGTGCAAGGGCAATCAAAAAAACGCTTTCATGTGTCTTAAGGACATTTTTAGTCATTTCCTCTTGAATGTAGGTATACAATTGATTTATATGTTGTTTTTAAAAACGATTTTTGAAAACAATTACATTTCTGGATATGTACTGCTAGAGCTTCATAGGTTGTTTGGGCCATATTTATAAGGCATTTGAGTGTCTATGATGTTATTTTTCCCATTTTAATTGAAGAGTTTTCTCTATGGGGCAAGTTTCTTGTAAATATGCTCCCACCTGTGCTTGGCAAATTTAGTTTTTGATTATGGGAGTTACATAGCCATGTTACAAATGACCCCAAAATGGTGCAAGGGCAATCAAAAAAAACGCTTTCATGTGTCTAAATGACATTTTCAGTCATTTCCTCTTGAATGTAGGTATAAAATTGATTTATATGTTGTGTTCAAAAAGGGTTTTTGAAATCAATTACATTTCTGGATATGTACTGCTAGAGCTTCATAGGTTGTTTGGAGCATATTTATAAGGCATTTGAGTGTGTATGATGTTATTTTTCCCATTTTAATTGAAGAGCTTTCTCCATGGGGCAAGTTTCTTGTAAATTCGCTCCAACCTGTGCTTGGCAAATTTAGTTTTTGGTTATGGGAGTTACATAGCCATGTTAAAAATGACCCCAAAATGGTGCAAGGGCAATCTAAAAAAACGCTTTTATGTGTCTTAAGGACATTTTCAGTCATTTCCTCTTGAATGTAGGTATACAATTGATTTATATGTTGTGTTTAAAAACGTTTTTTGACATCAATTACATTTCTGGATATGTACTGCTAGAGCTTCATAGGTTGTTTGGAGCATATTTATAAGGCATTTGAGTGTCTATGATGTTATTTTTCCCATTTTAATTGAAGAGCTTTCTCCATGTGGCAACTTTCTTGTAAATACGCTCCCACCTGTGCTTGGCAAATTTAGATTTTGATTATGGGAGTTACATAGCCATTTTAAAAATGACCCAAAAATGGTGCAAGGGCAATCAAAAAACGCTTTCATGTGCCTTAAGGACATTTTAAGTCAATGAGGAAACACAGGTGATGTAATTTTGAAAAAAGGAAAAAAACTCCACATTTTTCAATTACATTAGTAGTGTTTCCTAAGTTTATGAATGACATTGTGCAGATGAAGTTTAGGTCTGACCACAGATTCAAAAGAGGTCTGCCCTTTGTTCAAGAGTGAAGTGGACATGACTTACTTCATTGGTAGGCCTTCACATGTATTATCTCCTTTGTATTCTTCAACAAGTGAAAAACTCATCTGCAACCGTGAGTAGGCCTCACCTTAAACAAACCTCTGGATAGGCCACACCTTATCGTCATCCTGAATCAATCATTTAAAATGTTATGGAGAGATTTATGATAGGTATATGCCTGTTTTGTACCACTGTGCGTCACTTTTGTGACGCAGTGGTGGTGCAAAACATTTGCTATGTTAAATAATAAGTAGGGTGTTAAGTTTTTGATGACTGTTATTCATTTACTGTTTGGTAATAGTGGTTAATAAAATTTTTTATTATATTTTTCCACAGATTCAACTTCAGATCATTTCAAAATTTGAAAATGCCAACTAAGAATCGAATTAGAAAGGCTAGAAAACGTCAAAGACAGCAGGTTCATCTATTACTGCAGCAGTCCTCTCCCAAAAAAACTTGTCAAATCACCAAGAAAGCTCCGGGTAAGACCACAAAATCATTCATAAGAAATATTTGTAGTAAAAAAAGTATTTCTACAGAAAATGTTTCAGTCCAGAAAAAGAGAAGCAATTTAAACGGAAAGGAAAGACCAATCAAAAATGTTACTGCTAGAGCAAGAGATAACTCTGTGCATGATAGTAGAAGGAAACAACAGTTTAGGGACATTCGAAAACGAATGTTCCGCAACAGGATAATAGTTAATTTATTAAAAAATATTAAGAAAGGCCAACAGAAAGTGGCATTTTATAAGAAAAAGAAAAATGTAGAGAAAATTATTGATCATGCTTTCGAAATTAAGCGAAAGTTATTTATTTTGGTAATCAATAGAATTAGGACACTAAACAAGGTAATTTCTGATTTCAAATCAAATAGTAGATGGAAGAGAGTAGTTAATCGTAGTAACTTTTGTGAAGTTTTTTCCGGAGAATGGATGCATAGTTCAAGTTGTGAGGCATTTTTTAATGAGGAGAGTTATTTTCAGGATAATGATTTGGTGTTTGCAGTTGACACCAGTGGTCGAGCTTATGAAGTGAAGGATGGTTGTCCAGTTGAAAAAGAAAAACTTGTGACAACAGAGATAGAAGAGGTGTTAGGAAATGAGGTTTTAGAAAGACGTCCTAAAGGTCCTGTGTACATTTGGAAGTGTAGTTCTATTTGCAGTGTGCGACAGGAATCCATCAATTTGCTTTGTGATTTTGTATGGACATTTAATAAGAAAAGTTTGAAGCAGAAAATGAAGTTGTTGCAAGAATTAGATCCTTGCAGAGTGAGACAAGTGACAGGTTTGCGTGGTCATTCACTGGCTTGTCTTTCCAGGAGAGTATGCCAGAGTGTTTTTCATCATTTCAGGATGCTAGCAGTGCATCATAATAAAGTGAGGAAATTAGTCAGAATGTTGTATTATGCTAAGAGTCCAGCAATTATGCTTAAACAATTATGTGCTGCTCTTTTGCATGGTTCTGAAATAGATGTCAAGAATATTTGTGAAGAAATTGAGTTTTGTTACTTTGGAAGTAAAGATGAGAATGTTCAAATTGACCCAGCAGTAGAGGGTAATGTTGAAGATAATGTACAGGTTTCCAGTACAGATAATTTTCAGAAGGAAATTGCCACGTTTCAGATGAAATCAAGTGAGAGGCCTAATTTCACTTGTGTGTGTTGTCGACGCACTTATTATAAGAATCAGACTAAGTTAGTGGATTTATATGCAAAAAGTGAAAGGGAAAATAATAGTGAATGGAAGGATTTTGCCACATACTTGATGGTAGAAAATTGTTTTGATTTGGGATCGGATCAACGTGTGTGTACTTATTGTTGTAACAAATTAAACCAAAACCAGATGCCTGCTAGGGCGGTTCATAATAATCTGGAATTGGTTGAGATTCCTTCTGAATTGAAGGATTTAAATACTTATGAATCTATTTTGATTCAAAGTATCCATCTTTTTCAGGCTATTGTAAGAATGGAGCCAAAGACAGGGAAGTTGCCTCCATCAGATTTACAGAGAGGATTAAAGGGAAGAGTTGTTTATTTGCCTCTAGATTTGAACAAAAACATTAACACAATTGGAGTAGAAAAAGTGGAAGAGGAACCTCTGGTTATCTTAGTTAATGGGGTTCCGACAAAGAATAAGAAAATATGGCAAGATTTAGTGGATGTTAGGAAAGTCAAAAAGGCAACATTGTATTTGAAGAAAAATAATAAGTACTATAAGAATGTATATGTTGCAGAAGAGGAAGTAAGTGATGAAGAGGATAGCGATTTGTGTGCTGGCCAAATTGAGAAAGTAGAGGCCTCTAAAAGTGAAGAAATATATGAACATTATAGTATTCATCCTTTGCATTCCAAGGAAGTCATGGGGAATGCTATTGAGTTGTTTCAAATGAAACAAGCCAAAGGGAGTCCCATTAGTGTTTGGGAGGAAAGTTTGGAAGCTCGGTGTTTCCCACAGCTATTTCCAACAGGTCAAGGAGGAAGATATGATGAGCGACCTCATCAAATTCCTGCTTCTGAATACCGGACTTTACGATTGTATGCAGAAGATCCTAGGTTTCATCAATGCATTCCCTATTTGTTTCATCTCCTGTTTGAAAGCGATCTGTCTGGACTGTCATATGCAGTGAACCACATCTTGAAAAGTGGTATACAGATGCGAAACATCTCGGCAAGTGACTTTATACATAAAGTCAATGTCCAAGACAGTATTTTGGATTCTCACCTAATTAATCTCATGGCGTGTCAGCGTGGTACTAATGAATACTGGTACCGTCGTCATGGTGATTTAAAATGTATGCTGAGGAACTTAGGAACTCTGACATGGTTCCTCACTCTGAGCTGTGCCGAGTATGGCTGGGAAGACTTACTTGAATTTCTACGAGAGGCAAATGGAAACATTGAAAACATTGAATTCAAGACACCCGGAGAACTGTGTTCTTTGGATCCAGTGAATGTATGCAGGTACTTCAATCATAGATTTGAAGCTATGATGTCTTTCATCACGAATAAGAAGAATCCACCTCTTGGAGAGGTGTTGGATTTCTTCTGGAGAAAGGAGTACCAAGCAAGAGGTGCTCCTCATATACATATGCTGCTGTGGATCAAGGATGCACCTAAATTTGGAACAGATCCGGATGACTTAGTGATGAATTTCATAGAACAGTATTCTACGTGTGCTGTTCCAAATGCAACGGAGAAGAAAAGCCTAAGAGAACAAGTTCTACGTTTCCAAAGCCATCGTTGTGGAAAGTACTGTCGTCGTAAATTCAGAAACAAGGACAAGTTCTAAACCAAATGTCGTTTCAACTTTCCACGACCGGTGATTTCTAAAGGAAAAGTGAACAGTTTGATGTCTTCTCTGCGACATAATGTGATGAGGAAATCACCCAAAAATACATACAATTTGAAAAGGAACGAAGAGTCCAAGTACATCAACGACTACAACCCAGTGATTTTGTCCATGTGGAATGCTAACATGGATATACAGTTTGTGGCTGACAACTGTATGGCTGTGGCTCGGTATGTGACATCTTATATCACCAAAAAAGAAAAGACAGAATTGAAGGATATGTGGGAGGACATTTCCCATGAAAAGAGCCTCAGTAAGAAGTTGTACAGTTTCAGTCTGAAGATGTTGTCGCATCGAGAAATTGGAGCTTACGAATGTTCTGACCGGTTGTCTTCAGCAAGTCTTTATTCTAAATCCAGGAGTATCGTTTGGGTGAGTCTTGGTCTTGCTGCAATGCGTAATCGAGTTCTGAAACCTGTGCGGGAAATTGAGTATTTGGCGGAAAAGGAGCCAAACAGTACCGACATTTTGAAGACCAACATGTTGGATACATATTATCCAAATCGAAGCAGTCACCTCGAGAATGTTTGTTTGTATGAGGTTCTACAAAATTACATATTCAAGAGAAACATCAAAGAAGATATTGAGAAAGGAGTGTATGCTGTAATTGGAAGTGAGGGATGTCTGGTGAAGCAAAGAAAATGCCACTTGGTAAATCATCGAAAATTGAGTGGCGAATCTCCTGAAAAAAAGGAGTTTTTCTATTTAGCACTTTTGCAACTGTTCAAGCCTTGGCGTGCAGAAGAGGAACTGCTTGGAGATTTCCTCTGTTACGAAGACTCTTTCACTGCCGCCAAGGAGACCATAGAATGTCCTGCTTTTCCCAAATATCAAGAAATGTTGACTTTGGAAATTGAGCAGGAAGCAACGATTGCAGCCGAGATTGCCAGAGACAGTTCTCAGGACAGTCAGAGTTCTGTTTCATTGAGTCAGGATCCACTAGGAGGACCTATTATCAAAAATGAAGCTGCCACTGCTATGAATGAAGTGGAAAGAGCCATGGCACATGCTCAGGAGGATGCGGTTAACTTAGAAGACTTGGAAAAACAACTCAAAGTTGAGCAGAGGAAAATATATGATGAAGTTACCAAGCAAATTGATCATGGATTAAGTCATGAGAAGAAAGAGTGCTCATGTACGTCGTTGAAGCCTGTCCGACTGTACGTGAGTGGAGAAGCGGGAACTGGAAAAAGTTTCCTTATTAAAGCAATTTCTTGTTATTTGCAGGAAAGGACTGAGTCATCGCTGTCTTTTGTTGTTACCGCTCCTACTGGACTGGCAGCACATAACATTAAAGGTATTACTTTGCATCGTCTACTGATGCTGCCAGTGGAGCATGACAACAAATTACAATACCACAAGTTATCTGGGGATGCTTGTTGTGAAGTTTCAAGAGTCTTGAGGAAAATGAAACTTCTTATCATTGACGAAGTAAGCATGGTTTCCAATGTCATGCTTGCCTTTGTGCATTTGAGAATGCAAGAAGTTCTTAAAACTGAGTATGATGTGTTATTTGGTGGCAAACACATCATTGTTTTCGGAGATCTCCTACAGCTGACACCAGTAAAAGGACAACCTGTGTTCAAAATACTCACGCATGAAGATACCAGGAAGTGCCTAGGGAGCATTGGCAACGTCAATATATGGTTAAACTTCAATTATGCTGAACTGCATGAAAATATACGTCAGGCAAAGGATGAAGATTACAAGAATATTCTACAAGATATTAGAATTGGAAAAGTGACCGAGCATGGAAAAGAAGCTTTACATGCACGATTACTGTCAAATTTATATCCAGAACAAGACGTTTTGCCTGAGAATATTTTTCAGAAAATTACTGAGAAGAAATCCGGAATATGTTTGATGCCAACTCTTGCAGAATGTGCCATCTTCAACAACAAAATGTTGAATTTAGAAAAGCAAGAGATTGTGAAACTGGAAGCTATTGACAGAATAGAGCATATGGGATCAACATTTATTTTGTCTGAGAATTTGAAATCAAAATTGGATTCATTAGAGAAGACTATATCTAAAACAGCGGGTTTTGAAAAGACTTTGAATGTGTGTTTAAATTGCCAAATCATTTTGAGAAGGAATTTACATGTTGAAAGAGGTCTGGTAAATGGATCAATGGGTAATGTTGTTGATTTTGAGAAATACAGAAGTAGAGATGGAATTGAATTTTTAAAAATTTAATTTGATGGCATTGAGGAAGTACAGATAATTGGTCGTTGTTCTGCTAGGTTTTTGCTTGTTAAAGACTTATATGTTCGCCGTAAACAGTTTCCTGTTTGCTTGGCATATGCGGTGACAATCCATAAATCGCAAGGTTTAAGTGTAGATAGTGCATTGGTGAATATTGGAAGTTCTGTGTTCAAGGAAGGTATGGCATATGTGGCTTTGTCACGAGTTAGATCTTTATCGGGATTGTACTTGATTGACTGTGATGTCACAAACATTTGTGCAGATCTAGATTGTGTAAAGGAATACAATAGGTTAAGAAGAGAGTATGCGCCTCATTTGCCTCAATATCCTTTGTTTGAGAAACGTGTGGTAGGCCGGAAACAAAGAAATATCAGTAATAGTAGGGAGGTTGTAGCAAAAAGCCCAAAAGTTGATGAACCGAAAATTGTAAGCAGAAAGAAAATGGATTCTGTTGAAGATGTTGTCAGTTTTCAATTTGAAAACAGTTCGGGTGTCAACTGCTATGCTAATGTAGTTGTTAATGTTGTCTTTTCACTAGATACTTTAAAAGAACAGATTGTGATCAATTCTGAACAAAGTTTATGCTGTTTGTTGAATTCTGTGTTAGAGAAATGTAGCACTGATAGAACAAAAGTAGAAAGTGTGTCTGAAGTTCGTTATCTGTTAGACGAATGTTCGGGTCAAACAGACTTCTCTGAAAATATTCAGCAGGATTGTCAGGAGTTTTTAATGTATATGCTTGATGTATTGCAAGATGAGGGTGTAGATGTAGATCACCTGTTTGGGCTTTCTTATCAATGGCAGCATGACTGCGAGAACTGTAGGGTATCAAGTACTACTAGTGTAGACTCAGAAAGATTTATATATTTAACTTTGCCAGACAGTAAATCAGTGTCCTTTAATAAGCTAGTAAAAGCAGCTGATCACAACATGGAGTGTAGCCAATGTAAATCTGAAATGATGTCAACATTATTTATACGAAGATATGGCCAGTATGTCATTTTAATGATCCAACGATGTAGGCCTGATGGATCAAAATTGACAACTTTAATAAAAAAATTTGTTGCTTCGCAGTTGTCAATATCAGGAAGGACTTTTGTAACTGCAGCAATTATCTATCATGACGGTCCTTCAACAACATCAGGACATTACACAGCTTATTTAAAGTCTAGAAACGGCTGGTCATTATGCAACGATTCTGTTGTAACTTTCAAAAAAAAATTGCAGTATGACCTTAAAAATTCTTACCTGGTGTTTTTAAAACCAAAATTTTAAGGAAAGAATCTCGGGATTTGCTCTAAGGAATTGCAAGAGGTTCATGGAGTAGAGGGAATGTAAGTCTGCAATGCTGTCTAGATTATTGGTCAAAACTTTAAATTATAATGTCATTTTAAAAATCCAACTATATAAACCTGATGCAAGTAAGTCTGCTTCATAGTAAGCAGTATCAGTGTCATAGGAAAAGTAGAACATGAGTGAGCAAGAAGGGTAAGATATTAGTAGTCCAGGATTGTGAAAGTAATCTTAAATGTTTTCTTTCTGAAATTTGCGAAAATAGAAAATGACGGGATTTGCTTACAAGAATTCCAAGAGTTGTAAATCGCTCTAACATGATTTGGCCATGTGGAAACATGTGGTAGAATGTGAGAAGTCTTTTATCGTATGTAACATATTTTTCAAAACGATGGAGGTTTTCTTTCAGAAAGTGGCGGGCTGAAAATATTAATAGCACAACAGAGTGTAAGCTGTTCATAGGACATCCTTCGACGTTATGGAAAGTAAGTTAATTTTAAGGAGTTTTGAATTCAGATTTCTTATGTTGTATGGGTTTTTCAAACACAATCATTTTGATTGTGTTTTTTTTTCCCCGCTGTTACATGATGAATACCTTCAAGTAACTGATTTTAGTGAAACTTGATACATTCTGAGAACAGCAAAAACGAACCATTTAACATGTATAATTAATTCTCTACTTTTTGTACTTATGATATACATTTAGAAATGTGAGGTAGACATGGAGAAACTGAGGCTTCTGTAAATGTCAAAGTTAATGCATACACTGCTGCACTTCTGGGTACTGTGTCAGACCTTTCAATATTTGGTACTATAAATTGTCTTACCAGATCTTGCACGGGAACAGAGAAACTCGGAAACACGATGCTAGTTCCCCAATCTCTTTTAGCAATGACCCAAGATCTTTTATACCAAATCTCAGAACATTACCTCAAGGGACGGGGGATTGGATAAAATAATAAACTAAGAAGAGACTGGTCCAGTTCTGGCTCCTTCTGTCTGCTTCTAACACGTTCTCTGTTCTTTTCACAGGAACCTGAAATTTAACACATTAATATAGCTATAACTTTTCAATATTCTTCTTTCTACTTCTCTACGCACTGGGATCATGTATCTCACCTACCTAAGCTTAACTGGACTTGTGCCTCTCTTCTGTATTATAGTTTTTGCTTCTTCT
Source organism: Lissotriton vulgaris (assembly GCF_964263255.1). NCBI lineage: Eukaryota > Metazoa > Chordata > Amphibia > Caudata > Salamandridae > Lissotriton > Lissotriton vulgaris. Next base: position 104,654 of record NW_028254987.1, read on the forward strand.
CTTTTTGCTAGTTGTAACTAATATTCAAAACAAAAGAAAACATACCATAGATATAACTTCACTCTTTTCTAGTTCTAACCTTGAATTTTAGGGTTAAGGCAAATACACTTACTTCACTAACTGAAAGAGTGTTGCTGTATATGGATTCTGTTGATTACTTGAAAAATGATATTTTCTTGTAGGCAGTCCTTATTTATGTACAGGTGAACCTTCAGCTTTCCACTGTTCCATTCCAGGTAAGAATGTTCAATAACTTAGGGTTTTTTGATATGTCAAAGAAATACTGTCTGAACTACACTCCTTTTAACTTGGACGAATTTATGCTCTTAACAGTTCTGAAGAATAGCCTCCTTAACCTGGAGTTAACAGTTTCTTTAAATCCAAAATGAAATTAAAACACCACACTTAGCTCAGCAAGTCCTTAGCTTCTTTCCTCTGGTGCCTTAGGGTTCTGCTCCTCGTTGAGAAGACTGCTCTCTCCTTCTGTCGTGTGAAGTTTTCTCTCAGCTCACGAAGAATTCTGACAGGTTAAGGATTTATACTGGCAGCACTGACTTAAATAAACACAAGCGCCTCCGCGCTCTGTTTATTTTCTGAGACGTCTCAAAATGACTGAAAATACACGCACTGGAAATGTGCGCCGTGTATTTATCCTAAACTACGGAGATAATTAAGTCTTTAACCTTGAACTGTGAACTTCTTCGAAAACTGCTCGCAAATGATTTTCTCTGACTGTCTCGGCCAACGAACTCGGTGAAGTGCGCATTTGAGAGGGAGCACGCGCTTCACCTGAATTCCGTTCAGCTGTGAGCCGGCAGACTAGAACGCCCACTTATACAGTGACTTGGGGCAAACTAGCGGCCAACTTGCTTCTCCATAGGCCAACCCAGGCTGACCAGGTCTTGGTTCTTCTGGCATCTGGAACGATTGGAGATGGGGGAATTACACTACTGGTAGCTGATGCTAGAGTCCTGACAGTACCCCCCAACAAGGCAGATTCCTCCTCTCTGGGCTTAGTAGGAAATTTCTGGTGGAATGACTTTACTAATCTAGGAGCATGGACATCCTCACTCAACTCCCAAGATCGTTCCTCTGGACCATACCCTTTCCAGTCTATCAGATAGTACAATTTGCCTCTAGATCTTTTAGAATCCAAAATCTCTTTTACCTCAAACTCAGGTCCTGTCTCTAACTGGATTGGTTTTGGAGGTGCTTGAACTCTCAAATCTGTAGAGGCCTTCTTTAATAATGAGACATGGAAGATGGGATGAATCCGTAATTTAGTGGGTAACTTTAAGCGATAGCTGACTGGGTTGATCTTTCCTTCCACTAAATATGGACCAATAAATCGAGGTTGGAATTTTCGGTTTCCTTTTAGTCTCAAGTTTTTTGTACTTAACCAAACTCGATCTCCTATTGCTAAGGACGGCCCTTCTCTTCTTTTACGGTCTGCATAATTTTTGTACTTTTCTTTAGCTGTTTTAAGGTTATCACCTGCTCTTTGTTGTATTTGACGCAAATGTGAAACTACCTCCTTAACTGCTGGAACAGATATCTCAGTTTGTCGAATGGTTGCATTTGGATGCCTGCCATAGTTTAGATAGAAAGGGGAATAACCTGTTGAACTACTTTTGGCATTATTGTGAGCGAATTCAGCAGGCCACAAGTAATCTGACCAATCACCCTCCTCCTTTAACAAAAGCAACCTTAAATATTGTTCTAATTCTTGGTTGACCCTCTCAGTTTGCCCATCTGTTTCGGGATGATAACTAGTGGAATATCTAACCTCAGTACCTAACCCTTCCATAAAGGCTTTCCAGAAATGTGACACAAATTGTACCCCTCTGTCTGAGATTACAATCTTGGGTATTCCATGTATTTTAACAATCTGAGAACTGAAATGAGCGGCTAACTGTTTGGCTGTTGGTATCCCCTTCAATGCTGTAAAATGAGCCATCTTAGTAAAGGAATCAACAACTACAAGAACAGTATCAAATCCCTGACTGTTGGGTAGATCAGTGATGAGATCTAGGGTCACTGTGTGCCATGGATAAGGGGGTGTAGGTAAGGGCTGTAATAGACCCTTTGGGGCCTGCTGTTCCGACTTTCCCTGCGCGCAAATCTCACAGGACTTGACATACTTCTCTATATCTGAGGACATTCCGGGCCACCAATAATGTCTCTTAATCAAATCTTCGGTCTTGGTTTCTCCCTTATGTCCGGCTAATCTGTCATCATGACATTCACGCATTACTTGCAACTGTAACTCAGAAGTTGGAACGTACAGGGCATCTCGGTAGTAGGGTAGCTGTTCAATGATTCTCCGATCTGAATCCTTCTGTACCCAAGCTTGCATTTCTTCCAGACTCATCACTTCAGAAATGTTTCGTTCCAAACCTATGGAGGTGGTTACCCCAATGATCCTGGCACTTGGAATAATTGATTGATTCTCGACGAAGGTTTTCTGAGCTTCAGTGCCTATTCGTGATAAGGCATCCGCTTTCCCATTTTGAGCTCCAGGGCGATATGTGATTACAAAATCATAATCTGCAAAGTATAAGGACCATCTTAATTGTCTAGGAGTAAGCGTTCTAGCAGTCTTTAAAAACTTGAGATTACGATGATCAGTGAACACTGTTACTTGATGCTGCGCCCCCATCAAATAGTGTCTCCATTCTTTAAAGGCAACTTTGATAGCCAATAGCTCCTTTTCAGTGATGGTGTAGTTGATTTCTGCTGGGGTCAGTTTCCTGGAGCGATAAGCTACCGGATGTAGTTGTCCAGTGCCCTTGTGTCGCTGAGACAACACTCCTCCCACCGCTTGGTCTGAAGCATCCGTTTCAACATAAAAGGGTTCAGTAGGATCAGCGTGCAACAAGACAGGAGCTGTAGTGAAATCTTTTTTTAGGGACTGAAATGCTTCCTCAGACTCTTTTAACCACTCGAACTTGGTTCCTTTCTTTAATAATTTGGTGAGAGGTAGAATCTTTCTAGAGAACTCATGGATAAACCTCCGATAAAAATTGGCAAATCCAATAAAACTCTGAGCTTCCTTTACACTCTTTGGAGATTCCCAAGTCGTAACTGCTTCTACTTTTCGCTGATCCATTAATATTCTTGTGGGTGAAATGACAAAACCCAAGAATTCAACCTGTGAAACATCAAAAGCGCATTTCCCCAATTTTACAAATAGCTTATTTTCTTTGAGTTTCGTCAAGACTCCCTTCACTTGCTCGTGATGCTTCGTGACATCGGATGAGTAGATTAAAATATCATCAATGTACACTATCGCGCACTGATCGATGAAGTCCTTCAAGATATCATTTATGAAGTGCTGGAAGGCAGCTGGTACGTTACACAGTCCGTAGGGCATCACCTGGTACTCGAAGAGGCCAAATCTAGTCCGAAAGGCAGTCTTCCACTCATTCCCCTCGCGCATTCGAAATAAATGATAGGCCCCCCTTAAATCCAACTTGGTATAAATCTGGGCTCCTTTTACCTGATCTAGGAGCACCGAAATCAATGGTAGGGGATACCGTTTTTTCTTGGTAATTTTGTTAATTGCTCTGTAGTCGATGCATGTCCTCAGATCTCCTTCCTTCTTTGGTACGAAAAATAACGGAGACGAGACAGGAGACTGAGATGGCCGGATAAAGCCATTAGCCAGATATTTATCCAAGTACTCCTTCAAGTGACTATTCTCTTTTTCCGTCAATGCGTAGACTCGGCTACATGGTAGGTTCGACCCTGGCTCCAACTCAATCTTACAATCGTAGGCTCGATGTGGAGGTAATTGTTCAGCTTCCACTTCATTAAATACCTCCTTGAATTCACGATATATTTCTGGTACTTCTTGGTTATCTATCACACACAGGGTATGCCCTGTAGCACACAAAGATAAAGCTGGATTACCCTCTATTTCCTTCTCTTTGGCTCTGAAACAATTTTCATGACAATAATTTGAGTCCATCACAATTGTTCTTGAACTCCAATCGATTGTTGGATTATGTTCTGTAAGCCATGGCAAGCCAAGAATTAATTGAAACTGTGGAGCATCAATCAAATTGAACTGAATCTTCTCCTTATGACCATCACTGGAGATCAGTTGGATTACCTCAGTATGACTCACAATCGGTCCCGATGAGAGATTTGTTCCATCAACCGCACGAACGGGTTCACTCTTTATTTTCCTAATAGCTTGTATACCAACTCTGGCTGCGAACCTTAAATCGCAAAAGTTACCCGTGGCCGTGGCTCCAGAGTCAATCATGACCGAAACTTCCTTTAGTATCGTTTCTCTGAATCTCACCTCCATGGATAAATTCAAATGCGGAGCAGCCGATTGTAATGTGTTCGCAATTTGGTGTTCTTTTGGAGTTTCTTTTGTGATCGCATCCACCTGTTCAACTCATCCAACAAGTGGTGCTGCTAGTTTTCCTTCGGCTTGAAGGTGTTCTTCGGTTTCTTGGTACAGTTTCGAACAAAATGCCCACTTCGTCCACAGTACAAACTAAGATTACTGGCTCTTCTCTTGTCTTTTTCCTCCTTTGATAAAGGTCCTCTTATTGTTCCGATTTGCATTGGTTCTATTCCGGATTGAGCATCTGAATTTCTTGTGCCCTCAGACCTTGCTCTATCAAACCTGGGTGCTATCGCTCTATAATCCTTTTTCTTTTCTCCCCTTCTTTCTCCTTGACGAAAATCTATTTCCAAGACTAAGTCTATCAGAGCCGAGATTTCCGTGGGACGATTTGGAATTTGAGCCAAGGTATCTTTTAATTCGTCTCTGAGACCACGGTAAAATACTGCTGCTCTTTTACTTTCTGGCCAGTCTGTTTCCACCACCAACTTATTAAATTGAGCCAAATAGCCAATTAAGTCTCGGTTCCCTTGCCGTAGATCCAGCAACTCGTTATCGACCACTTGAGATATTCTCCGTCTGTCAAAAATCCGAAGAAATTCTTGTTTGAATTCCTCAAAATTTCTCAATATTGGATCGTTCTTGGTGACTAAGGGCATGGACCACGAAGCTGCATCTCCAATTAGATAAGAGAGTATGAATGCCACTTTTGATTGCGCGTCAGGGAATATGGAAGGGCGGCACATGAAGTGTAGGGAGCATTGGGACAGAAATATCTGGGCCTTTTGAGGATCTCCATTGAATCTTTCTGGGGCTGCTAATGGAATCACAGGAGATAAGGAATGTATCACTTGTGTGGTTGTTCTATTAGTGGTTTCTAGTGCTGGATTCATTGCCTCCCTTTCCAAGCTACTTGGTTGTCTTAGTCTCTGCGCCAACTCTGCAGTTTCCTTCCTAGCACAGATTACCTCTTGTCTAAGATTTCGATTTTCTTCCCTGACTGCTCCCAATTCCTTTTGTATGGCATCTAAAATTGTTCCTAGTGATTGTACATCAATTCCTTCCGCCATCTCTGTTCAGGTGCAAATGCAACTTGGGCACTTCACTCTGTCAGACCTTTCAATATTTTGTACTATAAATTGTCTTACCAGATCTTGCACGGGAACAGAGAAACTCGGAAAGACGATGCTAGTTCCCCAATCTCTTTTAGCAATGACCCAAGATCTTTTATACCAAATCTCAGAACATTACCTCAAGGGACGGGGGATTGGATAAAATAATAAACTAAGAAGAGACTGGTCCAGTTCTGGCTCCTTCTGTCTGCTTCTAACACGTTCTCTGTTCTTTTCACAGGAACCTGAAAGTTAACACATTAATATAGCTATAACTTTTCAATATTCTTCTTTCTACTTCTCTACGCACTGGGATCATGTATCTCACCTACCTAAGCTTAACTGGACTTGTGCCTCTCTTCTGTATTATAGTTTTTGCTTCTTCTCTTTTTGCTAGTTGTAACTAATATTCAAAACAAAAGAAAACATACCATAGATATAACTTCACTCTTTTCTAGTTCTAACCTTGAATTTTAGGGTTAAGGCAAATACACCTACTTCACTAACTGAAAGAGTGTTGCTGTATATGGATTCTGTTGATTACTTGAAAAATGATATTTTCTTGTAGGCAGTCCTTATTTATGTACAGGTGAACCTTCAGCTTTCCACTGTTCCATTCCAGGTAAGAATGTTCAATAACTTAGGGTTTTTTGATATGTCAAAGAAATACTGTCTGAACTAAACTCCTTTTAACTTGGACAAATTTATGCTCTTAACAGTTCTGAAGAATAGCCTCCTTAACCTGGAGTTAACAGTTTCTTTAAATCCAAAATGAAATTAAAACACCACACTTAGCTCAGCAAGTCCTTAGCTTCTTTCCTCTGGTGCCTTAGGGTTCTGCTCCTCGTTGAGAAGACTGCTCTCTCCTTCTGTCGTGTGAAGTTTTCTCTCAGCTCACGAAGAATTCTGACAGGTTAAGGATTTATACTGGCAGCACTGACTTAAATAAACACAAGCGCCTCCGCGCTCTGTTTATTTTCTGAGACGTCTCAAAATGACTGAAAATACACGCGCTGGAAATGTGCGCCGTGCATTTATCCTAAACTACGGAGATAATTAAGTCTTTAACCTTGAACTGTGAACTTCTTCGAAAACTGCTCGCAAATGATTTTCTCTGACTGTCTCGGCCAACGAACTCGGTGAAGTGCGCATTTGAAAGGGAGCACGCGCTTCACCTGAATTCCGTTCAGCTGTGAGCCGGCAGACTAGAACGCCCACTTATACAGTGACTTGGGGCGAACTAGCGGCCAACTTGCTTCTCCATAGGCCAACCCAGGCTGACCAGGTCTTGGTTCTTCTGGCATCTGGAACGATTGGAGATGGGGGAATTACACTACTGGTAGCTGATGCTAGAGTCCTGACATACTGTTTCATATGCTGGACTACATCTGCACTATGAGATACCTAAGCAAAGGCAACACAGGTGATGTGATTGTGAAATGAGCAAAAGAAACTCCACGTTTTCCAATTACATTACCTGTGTTTCCTAAGTTTACGAATGACATTGTGCAGATGAAGTTTAGGTCTGTCTATGGACACAGAAGAGGTCTGGCCGTTGTTCAAGAGTGAAGTGGACATGTTTTACTTCATTGGTAGGCCTTCACATGTATTATCTCCTCTGTATTCTTCAACAAGCATACATTTGATATGCAACCCTGAGTAGGCCTCACCTTAAACAAACTTTTGGAGAGGCCACACCTTATCGTCATCCTGAATCAATCATTTAATCTATCACATTTAACTTCTATTAGTTCTACTGCTTCATTTGTTTAATTCTTACTTTCCTGCCTTTGCTACTTCCCTCATTTCTTTCTCTATTACTTAATTATTCTACTCCTTCCACTATATTTCTCAGTCCCTCTCTTCTCATACTTCTTCACTCTTGTTCACTCACTCTGTCTCTATTAATGTCACTGTTTCTGAGTGATCACAAACATTTTTTTTAAAAAAACAGTAAGTATAAAGGAAGGAAACAGACAGTTATGTTACAAGAAAGACAGCTATAGGGAGTAAACAAAAGATACTGTTACTCGCAATCCACTGCTGATGATGTCATTGACCATGTCATGAATGATGTAATATGTGACATCATCAGCAGTGGATTGCGGGTAACAGTATCTTTTGTTTACTCCCTATAGCTGTCTTTCTTTTAACATAACTGTCTGTTTCCTTCCCTTATACTTACTGTTCTTTTTAAAAAAAAAAAAAATTTTGTTTCGCTCCCGGTTCGCGTACCGGAGAGCGAACCGGGAAGCGAACTAAAAGAAATAGAGGTTGGCAGAGTTCCAAATATTCTACCAATTTTTTTATAACAGGGAGGTAGTTCTGAAAAGAACTTTTTTTTTGTTTTTGTTGTTTTATATTTTTTTATTATTTTTCTGAACATTTTTTTATTTTTTTTGTATTTTCTGAACATTTTCATATTTTTTTGTTTTTTTTGGGGGAGGGGGAAACGAAAACGATTCATTGTAAAGGGCTCAACAGGAGCAACAAAAAAAAAAGAATTTATTCTTTGGGGCGTTTCGGGCAAACATGATTATCAATAGCTTTGATAATTAGAGTGATGCTACTTTCTCTGTAGCAAATGAACTGATTGCAACGCACGCTCACTTGTTTCACTTCCCCAAACTTCATTTGTATATTTGGGACCATCTCCCTCGCCTCCGGTCCCGTCACTTCCTGTACAACCGATCTTCTGGCCATCGAAGGGGGATTGTCTTGCTCGTCACGTAACTGCGCAGCACTGTAGTTGTTAGGATGCCACCTACTCATGTGCCGATGCATTGTGTAGTTGCCGTAACTGTATTTTTTATCGGTCCCCCTGGACAGTCTATCATTACATATATGGCAAAACACGTAGCGTGCATTTACTTTCTTTTGGCCCTCAGGAAATTAAAAAAATTGCCAAATATAGTTCTCCTTCCGATGATACCTCCTGGGCTCCTCTGGCAAAAACAGTGTCTCTTCCTCCTCTTGCTCCTCTTCCTGTTCTTCCTCTTCTTGTTGAATAATAACTTCAGCAGGTGGTCCTCTCTTCCTTGGATGTGGTGGAGGTGGTGGGGAAGAACCAGCTGAAGCTACCAATGAAGCCATTGCTCAATGTTAATAAAGGGTCTTTCTCTCACCAAGATGAAAGTCAGAGTGAGGAAAGAAGGAGGGGTTTTCATCATTTGGGAAAAGCAAAAGTTCTAAACCAATGAAAAGTGTTAATTTTAGATCACATGACCTAGTATTACATCATTAGGAAACCAAAAGTGAAATGAACCAATGAAAAGTGTTATTACCGAGTCACATGACCTGCTGTGTTTACGTTACGCGCTTTGCGCCGCGTTCCAGTTCTCTTCCGGGTATGCTAACTTGGCGCGTCACATGACGTATTACGCGACAACGCAAAACGTCATGCTAACGCAACAGTTACGCAAACGGAACGTTTACCGGTTCGCGGACCGAGTCGCGGCTCCAAATTGAGCTAACGGGAAGCTAACCGGTTCGCGGACCGGGAGCGAAACAAAAAAAATAATTTAAAAAAAATTGTATCAAAAACATGTAAAATATATTTTAAGATTTAAAGAAGAATACATTTTACAGCTACAGATGTTAGCATTTAAAAAACTAATGAAATTCACTGAAAAAACCATAGGTTATAGACCATATAGTTAGGAATTAGCATTTACAAAACCTTGAAAATTCACTGAAAAAACCATAGGTTATAGACCATATATAGTTAGGGATTAGCATTTACAAAACCTTATTTTACTCACACAAAACCATTGAAATTTCATATATAGTTAGTTGCACTAACTATATATCGCGCACCCGCAATCCACTGCTGATCATGTCACATATTACATCATTCATGACATGGTCAGTGACATCACTGATGTCATCACTGATGACATCACTGATGACATCTCAAATGACATCACTGATGACATCACTGATGGCATCTCATTTGACATTACTGATCACATCACTGATGACATCATTCATGTGATAATACGGTGAACCTCTTCAGACTTTTATATAATCTTACATACACTCAGTGTAAACAGACACTCACAGACTGTCACTCATCCATGGAGTTACTCACACACCTAGTCAGTCATGCAAAGAATCAATCACACCTCCATTTAATTTCCTCAACTATACAGTTATACACACCTTACTTATTCAAACATATACTAACACATATTTACTCTCTTATACAATCCCTGATACAAGTTCACAATGATCCATACAGCCACTCACACATTCACTGGCTCTTATGCACAGATTTTTATATATGTCAACTCTCACATGTACTGTGTTTTACATATGTACTTACTTTGACATGTAGCACTGAGATATCCATTCACTCACCAATACACTCATGCACACAGTCAACGGCCCATACAGCTGTTTCCACATGCACTTTTGAACCCATACATCTAGTGAATCAACTGCTCACGCATCTATGCACAGAGTCATACACCTCCCAGCCACCTACACACACACTCAGTCTCCCATACAAATACTTGGGCAACCAATCAATAACCCATATAGTTACTCATATAGCTACTGATCAACACATGCAGCAGTTTACAGAACAACAGACATAATGATGCACAAATTAAGACAGTTTAGTCACTAACCCATGCACTCAGTGAGACACATTTAATCACTCACTCATACAGTCAGTCATGCACCTACTAAATCCTTCATCCAGACACTTATACATACACTCATTCTTCAATATGTAAGACATATTTTAACTTTACAGAAACATACAGTCACTGGATGTTGTCATCAGTGATGTCATCAGTGATGTCATTTGAGATGTCATCAGTGATGTCATCAGTGATGACATCAGTGATGTCACTGACCATGTCATGAATGATGTAATATGTGACATGATCAGCAGTGGATTGCGGGTGCGCGATATATAGTTAGTGCAACTAACTATATATGAAATTTCAATGGTTTTGTGTGAGTAAAATAAGGTTTTGTAAATGCTAATCCCTAACTATATATGGTCTATAACCTATGGTTTTTTCAGTGAATTTTCAAGGTTTTGTAAATGCTCATTCCTAACTATATATGGTCTATAACCTATGGTTTTTTCAGTGAATTTCATTGGTTTTTTAAATGCTAATATCTGTAGCTGTAAAATGTATTCTTCTTTAAATCTTAAAATATATTTTACATGTTTTTGATACAATTTTTTTTTAATTATTTTTTTTGTTTCGCTCCCGGTCCGCGAACCGGTTAGCTTCCCGTTAGCTCAATTTGGAGCCGCGACTCGGTCCGCGAACCGGTAAACGTTCCGTTTGCGTAACTGTTGCGTTAGCATGACGTTTTGCGTTGTCGCGTAATACGTCATGTGACGCGCCAAGTTAGCGTACCCGGAAGGGAACTGGAACGCGGCGCAAAGCGCGTAACGTAAACACAGCAGGTCATGTGACTCGGTAATAACACTTTTCATTGGTTCATTTCACTTTTGGTTTCCTAATGATGTAATACTAGGTCATGTGATCTAAAATTAACACTTTTCATTGGTTTAGAACTTTTGCTTTTCCCAAATGATGAAAACCCCTCCTTCTTTCCTCACTCTGACTTTCATCTTGGTGAGAGAAAGACCCTTTATTAACATTGAGCAATGGCTTCATTGGTAGCTTCAGCTGGTTCTTCCCCACCACCTCCACCACATCCAAGGAAGAGAGGACCACCTGCTGAAGTTATTATTCAACAAGAAGAGGAAAAATAGGAAGAGGAGGAAGAGGAGGAAGAGACACTGTTTTTGCCAGAGGAGCCCAGGAGGTATCATCGGAAGGAGAACTATATTTGGCAATTTTTTTAATTTCCTGAGGGCCAAAAGAAAGTAAATGCACGCTACGTGTTTTGCCGTATATGTAATGATAGACTGTCCAGGGGGACCGATAAAAAATACAGTTACGGCAACTACACAATGCATCGGCACATGAGTAGGTGGCATCCTAACAACTACAGTGCTGCGCAGTTACGTGCCGAGCAAGACAATCCCCCTTCGATGGCCAGAAGATCGGTTGTACAGGAAGTGATGGGACCGGAGACGAGGGAGATGGTCCCAAATATACAAATGAAGTTTGGGGAAGTGAAACAAGTGTGCGTGCGTTGCAATCAGTTCATTTGCTACAGAGAAAGTAGCATCACTCTAATTATCAAAGCTATTGATAATCATGTTTGCCCGAAACGCCCCAAAGAATAAATTCTTTTTTTTTTGTTGCTCCTGTTGAGCCCTTTACAATGAATCGTTTTCGTTTCCCCCCTCCCCCCAAAAAAAAAAAAAATATGAAAATGTTCAGAAAATACAAAAAAAATACAAAAATGTTCAGAAAAATAATAAAAAAAATATAAAACAACAAAAACAAAAAAAAAGTTCTTTTCAGAACTACCTCCCCGTTATAAAAAAATTGGTAGAATATTTGGAACTCTGCCAACCTCTATTTCTTTTAGTTCGCTTCCCGGTTCGCTCTCCGGTACGCGAACCGGGAGCGAAACAAACATTTTTTTTAAAAAAAAAGAACAGTAAGTATAAGGGAAGGAAACAGACAGTTATGTTAAAAGAAAGACAGCTATAGGGAGTAAACAAAATATACTGTTACCCGCAATCCACTGCTGATGATGTCACATATTACATCATTCATGACATGGTCAGTGACATCATCAGCAGTGGATTGCGAGTAACAGTATCTTTTGTTTACTCCCTATAGCTGTCTTTCTTGTAACATAACTGTCTGTTTCCTTCCCTTATACTTACTGTTCTTTTTTTTAAAAAATGTTTGTGATCAATCAGAAACAGTGATATTAATACAGACAGAGTGAGTGAACAAGAGTGAAGGAGTATGAGAAGAGAGGGACTGAGAAAAATAGTGGAAGGAGTAGAATAATTAAGTAATAGAGAAAGGAATGAGGGAAGTAGCAAAGGCAGGAAAGTAAGAATTAAACAAATGAAGCAGTAGAACTAATAGAAGTTAAATGTGATAGATTAAATGATTGATTCAGGATGACGATAAGGTGTGGCCTCTCCAAAAGTTTGTTTAAGGTGAGGCCTACTCAGGGTTGCATATCAAATTTATGCTTTTTGAAGAATACAGAGGAGATAATACATGTGAAGGCCTACCAATGAAGTAAAACATGTTCACTTCACTCTTGAACAACGGCCAGACCTCTTCTGTGTCCATAGACAGACCTAAACTTCATCTGCACAATGTCATTCGTAAACTTAGGAAACACAGGTAATGTAATTGAAAAACATGGAGTTTCTTTTGCTCATTTCACAATCACATCACCTGTGTTGCCTTTGCTTAGGTATCTCATAGTGCAGATGTAGTCCAGCATATGAAACAGTACCCAGAAGTGCAGCAGTGTATGCATTAACTTTGACATTTACAGAAGCCTCAGTTTCTCCATGTCTACCTCACATTTCTAAATGTATATCATAAGTACAAAAAGTAGAGAATTAATTATACATGTTAAATGGTTTATTTTTGCTGTTCTCAGAATGTATCAAATTTCACTAAAATCAGTGACTTGAAGGTATTCATCATGTAACAGCGGGGAAAAAAAACCACAATCAAAATGATTGTGTTTGAAAAACCCATACAACATAAGAAATCTGAATTCAAAACTCCTTAAAATTAACTTACTTTCCATAACGTCGAAGGATGTCCTATGAACAGCTTACACTCTGTTGTGCTATTAATATTTTCAGTCCGCCACTTTCTGAAAGAAAACCTCCATCGTTTTGAAAAATATGTTACATACGATAAAAGACTTCTCACATTCTACCACATGTTTCCACATGGCCAAATCATGTTAGAGCGATTTACAACTCTTGGAATTCTTGTAAGCAAATCCCGTCATTTTCTATTTTCGCAACTTTCAGAAAGAAAACATTTAAGATTACTTTCACAATCCTGGACTACTAATATCTTACCCTTCTTGCTCACTCATGTTCTACTTTTCCTATGACACTGATACTGCTTACTATGAAGCAGACTTACTTGCATCAGGTTTATATAGTTGGATTTTTAAAATGACATTATAATTTAAAGTTTTGACCAATAATCTAGACAGCATTGCAGACTTACATTCCCTCTACTCCATGAACCTCTTGCAATTACTTAGAGCAAATCCCGAGATTCTTTCCTTAAAATTTTGGTTTTAAAAACACCAGGTAAGAATTTTTAAGGTCATACGGCAATTTTTTTTTGAAAGTTACAACAGAATCGTTGCAGAATGACCAGCCGTTTCTAGACTTTAAATAAGCTGTGTAATGTCCTGATGTTGTTGAAGGACCGTCATGATAGATAATTGCTGCAGTTACAAAAGTCCTTCCTGATATTGACAACTGCGAAGCAACAACATTTTTTATTAAAGTTGTCAATTTTGATCCATCAGGCCTACATCGTTGGATAATTAAAATGACATACTGGCCATATCTTCGTATAAATAATGTTGACATCATTTCAGATTTACATTGGCTACACTCCATGTTGTGATCAGCTGCTTTTACTAGCTTATTAAAGGACACTGATTTACTGTCTGGCAAAGTTAAATATATAAATCTTTCTGAGTCTACACTAGTAGTACTTGATACCCTACAGTTCTCGCAGTCATGCTGCCATTGATAAGAAAGCCCAAACAGGTGATCTACATCTACACCCTCATCTTGCAATACATCAAGCATATACATTAAAAACTCCTGACAATCCTGCTGAATATTTTCAGAGAAGTCTGTTTGACCTGAACATTCGTCTAACAGATAACGAACTTCAGACACACTTTCTACTTTTGTTCTATCAGTGCTACATTTCTCTACACAGAATTCAACAAACAGCCTAAACTTTGTTCAGAATTGATCACAATCTGTTCTTTTAAAGTATCTAGTGAAAAGACAACATTAACAACTACATTAGCATAGCAGTTGACACCCGAACTGTTTTCAAATTGAAAACCGACAACATCTTCAACAGAATCCATTTTCTTTCTGCTTACAATTTTCGGTTCATCAACTTTTGGGCTTTTTGCTACAACCTCCCTACTATTACTGATATTTCTTCGTTTCCGGCCTACCACACGTTTCTCAAACAAAGGATATTGAGGCAAATGTGGCGCATACTCTCTTCTTAACCTATTGTATTCCTTTACACAATCTAGATCTGCACAAATGTTTGTGACATCACAGTCAATCAAGTACAATCCCGATAAAGATCTAACTCGTGACAAAGCCACATATGCCATACCTTCCTTGAACACAGAACTTCCAATATTCACCAATGCACTATCTACACTTAAACCTTGCAATTTATGGATTGTCACCGCATATGCCAAGCAAACAGGAAACTGTTTACGGCGAACATATAAGTCTTTAACAAGCAAAAACCTAGCAGAACAACGACAAATTATCTGTACTTCCTCAATGCCATCAAATTTAATTTTTAAAAATTCAATTCCATCTCTACTTCTGTATTTCTCAAAATCAACAACATTACCCATTGATCCATTTACCAGACCTCTTTCAACATGTAAATTCCTTCTCAAAATGATTCGGCAATTTAAACACACATTCAAAGTCTTTTCAAAACCCGCTGTTTTAGATATAGTCTTCTCTAATGAATCCAATTTTGATTTCAAATTCTTAGACAAAATAATTGTTAATCCCATATGCTCTATTCTGTCAATAGCTTCCAGTTTCACAATCTCTTGCTTTTCTAAATTCAACATTTTGTTGTTGAAGATGGCACATTCTGCAAGAGTTGGCATCAAACATATTCCGGATTTCTTCTCAGTAATTTTCTGAAAAATATTCTCAGGCAAAACGTCTTGTTCTGGATATAAATTTGACAGTAATCGTGCATGTAAAGCATCTTTTCCATGCTCGGTCACTTTTCCAATTCTAATATCTTGTAGAATATTCTTGTAATCTTCATCCTTTGCCTGACGCATATTTTCATGCAGTTCAGCATAATTGAAGTTTAACCATATATTGACGTTGCCAATGCTCCCTAGGCACTTCCTGGTATCTTCATGCATGAGTATTTTGAACACAGGTTGTCCTTTTACTGGTGTCAGCTGTAGAAGATCTCCGAAAACAATGATGTGTTTGCCACCAAATAACACATCATACTCAGTTTTAAGAACTTCTTGCATTCTCAAATGCACAAAGGCAAGCATGACATTGGAAACCATGCTTACTTCGTCAATGATAAGAAGTTTCATTTTCCTCAAGACTCTTGAAACTTCACAACAAGCATCCCCAGATAACTTGTGGTATTGTAATTTGTTGTCATGCTCCACTGGCAGCATCAGTAGACGATGCAAAGTAATACCTTTAATGTTATGTGCTGCCAGTCCAGTAGGAGCGGTAACAACACAAGACAGCGATGACTCAGTCCTTTCCTGCAAATAACAAGAAATTGCTTTAATAAGGAAACTTTTCCCAGTTCCCTCTTCTCCACTCACGTACAGTCGGACAGGCTTCAACGACGTACATGAGCACTCTTTCTTCTCATGACTTAATCCATGATCAATTTGCTTGGTAACTTCGTCATATATTTTCCTCTGCTCAACGTTGAGTTGTTTTTCCAAGTCTTTTAAGTTAACCGCATCCTCCTGAGCATGTGCCATGGCTCTTTCCACTTCATTCATAGCAGTGGCAGCTTCATTTTCGATAATAGGTCTTCCTAGTGGATCCTGACTCAATGAAACAGAACTCTGACTGTCCTGAGAACTGTCTCTGGCAATCTCGGCTGCAATCGTTGCTTCCTGCTCAATTTCCAAAGTCAACATTTCTTGATATTTGGGAAAAGCAGGACATTCTATGGTCTCCTTGGCGGCAGTGAAAGAGTCTTCGTAACAGAGGAAATCTCCAAGCAGTTCCTCTTCTGCACGCCAAGGCTTGAACAGTTGCAAAAGTGCTAAATAGAAAAACTCCTTTTTTTCAGGAGATTCGCCACTCAATTTTCGATGATTTACCAAGTGGCATTTTCTTTGCTTCACCAGACATCCCTCACTTCCAATTACAGCATACACTCCTTTCTCAATATCTTCTTTGATGTTCCTCTTGAATATGTAATTTTGTAGAACCTCATACAAACAAACATTCTTGAGGTGACTGCTTCGATTTGGATAATATGTATCAAACATGTTGGTCTTCAAAATGTCGGTACTGTTTGGCTCCTTTTCCGCCAAATGCTCAATTTCCCGCACAGGTTTCAGAACTCGATTACGCGTTGCAGCAAGACCAAGACTCGCCCAAACGATACTCCTGGATTTAGAATAAAGACTTGCTGAAGACAACCGGTCAGAACATTCGTAAGCTCCAATTTCTCGATGCGACAACATCTTCAGACTGAAACTGTACAACTTCTTACTGAGGCTCTTTTCATGGGAAATGTCCTCCCACATATCCTTCAATTCTGTCTTTTCTTTTTTGGTGATATAAGATGTCACATACCGTGCCACAGCCATACAGTTGTCAGCCACAAACTGTATATCCATGTTAGCATTCCACATGGACAAAATCACTGGGTTGTAGTCGTTGATGTACTTGGACTATTCGTTCCTTTTCAAATTGTATGTATTTTTGGGTGATTTCCTCGTCACATTATGTCGCAGAGAAGACATCAAACTGTTCACTTTTCCTTTAGAAATCACCGGTCGTGGAAAGTTGAAACGACATTTGGTGTAGAACTTGTCCTTGTTTCTGAATTTACGACGACAGTACTTTCCACAACGATGGCTTTGGAAACGTAGAACTTGTTCTCTTAGGCTTTTCTTCTCCGTTGCGTTTGGAACAGCACACGTAGAATACTGTTCTATGAAATTCATCACTAAGTCATCCGGATCTGTTCCAAATTTAGGTGCATCCTTGATCCACAGCAGCATATGTATATGAGGAGCACCTCTTGCTTGGTACTCCTTTCTCCAGAAGAAATCCAACACCTCTCCAAGAGGTGGATTCTTCTTATTCGTGATGAAAGGCATCATAGCTTCAAATCTATGATTGAAGTACCTGCATACATTCACTGGATCCAAAGAACACAGTTCTCCGGGTGTCTTGAATTCAATGTTTTCAATGTTTCCATTTGCCTCTCGTAGAAATTCAAGTAAGTCTTCCCAGCCATACTCGGCACAGCTCAGAGTGAGGAACCATGTCAGAGTTCCTAAGTTCCTCAGCATACATTTTAAATCACCATGACGATGGTACCAGTATTCATTAGTACCACGCTGACACGCCATGAGATTAATTAGGTGAGAATCCAAAATACTGTCTTGGACATTGACTTTATGCATAAAGTCACTTGCCGAGATGTTTCGCATCTGTATACCACTTTTCAAGATGTGGTTCACTGCATATGACAGTCCAGACAGATCGCTTTCAAACAGGAGATGAAACAAATAGGGAATGCATTGACGAAACCTAGGATCTTCTGCATACAATCGTAAAGTCCGGTATTCAGAAGCAGGAATTTGATGAGGTCGCTCATCATATCTTCCTCCTTGACCTGTTGGAAATAGCTGTGGGAAACACCGAGCTTCCAAACTTTCCTCCCAAACACTAATGGGACTCCCTTTGGCTTGTTTCATTTGAAACAACTCAATAGCATTCCCCATGACTTCCTTGGAATGCAAAGGATGAACACTATAATGTTCATATATTTCTTCACTTTTAGAGGCCTCTACTTTCTCAATTTGGCCAGCACACAAATCGCTATCCTCTTCATCACTTACTTCCTCTTCTGCAACATATACATTCTTATAGTACTTATTATTTTTCTTCAAATACAATGTTGCCTTTTTGACTTTCCTAACATCCACTAAATCTTGCCATATTTTCTTATTCTTTGTCGGAACCCCATTAACTAAGATAACCAGAGGTTCCTCTTCCACTTTTTCTACTCCAATTGTGTTAATGTTTTTGTTCAAATCTAGAGGCAAATAAACAACTCTTCCCTTTAATCCTCTCTGTAAATCTGATGGAGGCAACTTCCCTGTCTTTGGCTCCATTCTTACAATAGCTTGAAAAGGATGGATACTTTGAATCAAAATAGATTCATAAGTATTTAAATCCTTCAATTCAGAAGGAATCTCAACCAATTCCAGATTATTATGAACCGCCCTAGCAGGCATCTGGTTTTGGTTTAATTTGTTACAACAATAAGTACACACACGTTGATCCGATCCCAAATCAAAACAATTTTCTACCATCAAGTATGTGGCAAAATCCTTCCATTCACTATTATTTTCCCTTTCACTTTTTGCATATAAATCCACTAACTTAGTCTGATTCTTATAATAAGTGCGTCGACAACACACACAAGTGAAATTAGGCCTCTCACTTGATTTCATCTGAAACGTGGCAATTTCCTTCTGAAAATTATCTGTACTGGAAACCTGTACATTATCTTCAACATTACCCTCTACTGCTGGGTCAATTTGAACATTCTCATCTTTACTTCCAAAGTAACAAAACTCAATTTCTTCACAAATATTCTTGACATCTATTTCAGAACCATGCAAAAGAGCAGCACATAATTGTTTAAGCATAATTTCTGGACTCTTAGCATAATACAACATTCTGACTAATTTCCTCACTTTATTATGATGCACTGCTAGCATCCTGAAATGATGAAAAACACTCTGGCATACTCTCCTGGAAAGACAAGCCAGTGAATGACCACGCAAACCTGTCACTTGTCTCACTCTGCAAGGATCTAATTCTTGCAACAAATTCATTTTCTGCTTCAAACTTTTCTTATTAAATGTCCGTACAAAATCACAAAGCAAATTGATGGATTCCTGTTGCACACTGCAAATAGAACTACACTTCCAAATGTACACAGGACCTTTAGGACGTCTTTCTAAAACCTCATTTCCTAACACCTCTTCTATCTCTGTTGTCACAAGTTTTTCTTTTTCAACTGGACAACCATCCTTCACTTCATAAGCTCGACCACTGGTGTCAACTGCAAACACCAAATCATTATCCTGAAAATAACTCTCCTCATTAAAAAAATGCCTCAAAACTTGAACTATGCATCCATTCTCCGGAAAAAACTTCACAAAAGTTACTACGATTAACTACTCTCTTCCATCTACTATTTGATTTTAAATCAGAAATTACCTTGTTTAGTGTCCTAGGGCCCGATGTAGGTAAAAGGGATTTTCCGATTTCAAAATACCGAGGCGGGCCGAATCGGTATTCTGAAATCGGAAAACGAGATGTAGCAAACAAACAGCGAAATAATAGCGAATCGGTCGGCATCGGTAATGTGAATCGCTACGTACCGATTCGGCACGGAACGAATCGGAAAGTACCGAATCGGCTACCACCGAATCGGAAATAGCCGAATCGGCTACCACCGAATCGGAAATAGCCGAGTCGGTAAAATCCGATTCGGCAATTACCGAATCGGAGGTATGAAAACACACCCATGGGCAAAAAGCCCATAGGAATGCATTGAAGAAACCGAATCGGTAAAATCCGAATCGGATTTTACCGATTCGTTAAAATCCGCATTGGTAAAATCCAATTCGGTAAAAGCCGATTCGGTAAAAGCCGATTCAGCCAATGAGGTGGATCCCCCCTCCCCCACCCAAACAGGGAGTGGCAACCCTGGCAGGTGCAGCTAATTAAGAACTTTCTGGAGAGCCAGCCTGAGCTGAACACTCACAGTTAGCAGCAGTGGGAGTAGGAGGTAGAGAACTGTTCAGATCAAGATGGCAAACCCTAGTGAGAGCCAGAAGTCCAGCCAGAAGAGGAAGCCAAAGTTCAGCAGCATCGAGCTGCAGGTGTTGGTTGAGGAGGTGGTGAGGGTGCACCGGCAGCTATTCGGGAAGCTGTCCCTCAATGTGCCAGACAGCACCAAGAGGAGGCTCTGGAATGAAATCGCCCAAAAGGTGAATGCTGTGGGTGTCACCCCCAGGTCCCTTGATGAGCTGAAGAAGCGCTTCTATGATATCCGCAGCCTCACCAAACGTAAGATGGCAGAGATCCAGAGGCAAGCTGGAGTCACAGGTGGAGGCAGGAACCCGGCGCCACCCCTCACCAAGCTGGAGGAACTGATCTCCAGCACCATTGAGAGGGAGAGCGTGACCGGAATTGGGACCCTGGACAGCTCAGCCAGAGCTACAGCTACAGGTAAGAAGCATGCGCATCATGACACACCCTACCAGACACCTCCCCATTAGACACAATGCACAGCCAAACCCCAGCACAGTACTGTAACCAACATACAAGAGACAAGCATCATGGTACATGTAGTCAGCAGAAGTTAGCAAAATATGGCAGTGCAGAATGACAAGACAGGAAACAGTGGAACACATTCTAAGGAGATGCAAGGACATGTGGAATGCTTTAATTGTACTGACTGTAATACATCGGCACTCAATTTACAAATGCTTCTTTGTACCTAGGGGCACCATCAGGCGGAGAACCACTGACAACAGAGGCAGCAGCACCATCTACCAGTGCACTCGCAGGGCCGAGCACGAGTCAGGCTGCCAAGGAGGAGGAGGAAAACACCATAGGGCTGGGTATTGAGGGAGACCTGGCAATTGACTATGATTTACTTCACTCCCCACAAATGCCGAGCACACCCCCTTGCTGTTCTCCCCAGAGAACTCCCCGACAAGGGACCTCCATCCACCTACACCAGCTCCTGCCACGATTATGGCTGTGGCTCCAGTACACCCTGTCCTGGGAGCAGGGGCTCAGGCCCCGGCCAGCACCACACCCCCACCAGTGGCACCCCAGCCCACTCAGCAGGCCGGCAGCAGCAGTACCCAGCGCCGTGCCATTCCCACCACTGCAGCGCCAGCACCGGAGGGCAGTGTCTTCCTGGGCCTTGAAGGGAATATGGTGAAAATCCAAAGGCAGCAGGCGAAGTCCATCATGGCCTGCCAACGCCAGCTCCTGCAGCACAACCTGCAGATGGGGGAAATGGTGAAAGGTTTTCAGGCCTTTGTGGATACCAACAAGGAGGTAGCAGCAGGTCTAGGCAGGCTAACCACTGCCATTACCCAGTTATGTGGCAGACTAGAGGAGCATGAGCTGTCGCGCAGGCGGGATGCCCGGGTGCAAAACCGCTCCATAAGCCGCCTTGCTGCTGCAACGGCACAACTCTGTCAGCGCGGTGCCAACATGGAGTCAAGTCTCACCCAAAATACCGCCGAGATAACAAGGGGAATGGCCCGCATCACTACAGCAATGGAGGCCATGATTATCTCAAACACTGCCGCAAATTCTGCCCTGGACCTGGGGGATGCTGGGGACAGCAGCAGCCGCAGCAGCCCGGCCAGCGCTGCGTCAGAGCCACGCAGGAGCACCAGGCGCTCCGCAGAAGCCGCTGGACATTCTGAAGGGGGTGAGGGACACCCCAGTGGGGCTGCCAAGCACTCAAAGAAATAGGCTTGCCAGGGCGGGTGAGGCAACCTGGACCTTAGACTTTTGTTTTCTTAGCTATTACACCTTTTTTTTGTTGCACATCAGTGCAGTAACTGTGTTGCAACAGTATTAAAATTTGCTTTTCACCACAACCATTTACCTGTCTTTGCATCTGTACTCACTCAGAAATAGTTTTCTGTAATCTCCTCACGTCTGTATCTGCCATCACTTGGCGTAGACACCCCAGCTGGCTGTGTTAGTGGCACAGCTTTGTCGTCGTCATGGTCCTCGTAGTCAGACAACTCCACCTCAGTGCCCTTCTTCACCGCAAGGTTGTGTAACATTGCACATACAGCTATGATCTTGCAGCAGGTGATGGGGGTATACTGCCTTGCACCTCCACTCTTGTGCAGGCATCTGAATCTACTTTTCCAGATGCCAAAGGTCCGTTCGACGACATTCCTTGTGCTTTTGTGGGCCCGGTTATACCTCCTTTGGCTGGGTGTGGAGGGGTTGAGGTAGGGGGTGAGTATGAATGAGCGGAGGGCATATGCACTGTCGCCTGGAAGGGAAAGGGGTAACATTACACACATGCATACATGTATTACACCTAGCTACTTTGTGTTATGGGGGTCTGTTGATGTGTCTCACCTAGGAGGTATCCTTCACCAAATTCGCCAGCCATCAGCCGTGCATAGATGCCGCTCTGTTGGAAAATATAGGACTCGTGGGTACTCCCTGGGAATTTTGCTACCAGGTCTGTGATGGTGCACTTCGCATTGCAGATCACCTGCACGTTGATGGTGTGCGTAGACTTCCGATTGCGGTATATGTATTCTGTGTCTGCTGGTGGGCAAATCGGAATGTGCGTGCCATCTATGCAGCCAATGATTTGGGGAAATTGTGCCATCTGGTAGAAGTCACCTTTAGTTTGTAGCAGTTCTGCGTGGGTTGCAGGGAAAGAGATGTATTGGTCCATCCTGTGTATCATGGCGTCAAGGAATGTGTGGAAGAACCTTGACAGGCTGCTCTGGGTCACCCCTCCTGCAGCTGCAACTCCACTTTGATAGCTGCCAGACGCAAGCAGGTGTAGGCTGCATAGCACCTGGACGTGTGCTGGGATGGCGTGTGCCCTTGGGGTGTGGTGGTCCAACAATGGTTTGAGGTCCCTGATGAGCTCAAGAATGGTGTCAGAGTCCAGCCTGTATCTCTGTAGGATCTCTGCCTCTGTGAGCATGAACAGGGTTATCCTCTGTCTGTAGACCTGTTCATTTCTTTGCCATTCCCTCTGTCCTTCCTGCTGTAGCCGTAGCCGCCTCGCAATGACATAAAAAGCTGCCATCCTGCAAGTTGCAATGCATTTTGGGGCTGTTTTTATGGGTTGGAGTTGGTTACCACCTGATTGTAATCCATGGTAAATACCGAGTGAATTCTACCGATTTTGAGCCGAAATCGGTGTTTCTGTGCCTCCCTACATCTCCCCATCTGTCCGAATCGGGGAATTTCCCGATCGGTGATTCATACGAATCGGTAGGTTCTCCGATTCGGCTCATGTCCGAATCGGTGTATCTATCGATTCGGTACATGGACCGAATCTGATAATTTCCGATTCGGTGTCAGTACCGAATCGGTACATTGACCGGATCGGATAATTTCTGAATCGGTGTCAGTACCGAATCGGATAATTTCCGAATCGGTGTCACTACCGATTCGGTACATGGACCGAATCGGTTATTTTCCGATTCGGTGTCACTACCGATTCGGTACATGGACCGATTCGGTGTTTGCATCCGATTCGGTGTGTTACCGATTCGTTACATATCCGATTTTCGGTATGTACGTATCAGATTCTTTTCCATTCGGTACTCATTCCGAATCGGTTTTCGCTCCGATTTTGACTTTTTTCTTTGCCCTACATCTCGATGGCTGTATACCGATCGGTAAGGGCCCAAAATTGGTATTTTCGGCCGTTACCGATCGGTAACGGCCTACCTACATCTGGCCCCTAATTCTATTGATTACCAAAATAAATAACTTTCGCTTAATTTCGAAAGCATGATCAATAATTTTCTCTACATTTTTCTTTTTCTTATAAAATGCCACTTTCTGTTGGCCTTTCTTAATATTTTTTAATAAATTAACTATTATCCTGTTGCGGAACATTCGTTTTCGAATGTCCCTAAACTGTTGTTTCCTTCTACTATCATGCACAGAGTTATCTCTTGCTCTAGCAGTAACATTTTTAATTGGTCTTTCCTTTCCGTTTAAATTGCTTCTCTTTTTCTGGACTGAAACATTTTCTGTAGAAATACTTTTTTTACTACAAATATTTCTTATGAATGATTTCGTGGTCTTACCCCGAGCTTTCTTGGTGATTTGACAAGTTTTTTTGGGAGAGGACTGCTGCAGTAATAGATGAACCTGCTGTCTTTGACGTTTTCTAGCCTTTCTAATTCGATTCTTAGTTGGCATTTTCAAATTTTGAAATGATCTGCAGTTGAATCTGTGGAAAAATATAATAAAAAATGTTATTAACCACTATTACCAAACAGTAAATGAATAACAGTCATCAAAAACTTAACACCCTACTTATTATTTAACATAGCAAATGTTTTGCACCACCACTGCGTCACAAAAGTGACACACAGTGGTACAAAACAGGCATATACCTATCATAAATCTCTCTGTAACATTTTAAATGATTGATTCAGGATGACGATAAGGTGTGGCCTATCCAGAGGTTTGTTTAAGGTGAGGCCTACTCACGGTTGCAGATGAGTTTTTCGCTTGTTGAAGAATACAAAGGAGATAATACATGTGAAGGCCTACCAATGAAGTAAGTCATGTCCACTTCACTCTTGAACAAAGGGCAGACCTCTTTTGAATCTGTGGTCAGACCTAAACTTCATCTGCACAATGTCATTCATAAACTTAGGAAACACTACTAATGTAATTGAAAAATGTGGAGTTTTTTTCCTTTTTTCAGAATTACATCACCTGTGTTTCCTCATTGACTTAAAATGTCCTTAAGACACATGAAAGCGTTTTTTGATTGCCCTTGCACCATTTTTGGGTCATTTTTAAAATGGCTATGTAACTCCCATAATCAAAATCTAAATTTGCCAAGCACAGGTGGGAGCGTATTTACAAGAAAGTTGCCCCATGGAGAAAGCTCTTCAATTAAAATGGGAAAAATAACATCATAGACACTCAAATGCCTTATAAATATGCTCCAAACAACCTATGAAGCTCTAGCAGTACATATCCAGAAATGTAATTGATTTCAAAAAACGTTTTTAAACACAACATATAAATCAATTGTATACCCACATTCAAGAGGAAATGACTGAAAATGTCCTTAAGACACATAAAAGCGTTTTTATAGATTGCCCTTGCACCATTTTTGGGTCATTTTTAACATGGCTATGTAACTCCCATAATCAAAAACTAAATTTGCCAAGCACAGGTGGAAGCGTATTTACAAGAAACTTGCCCCATGGAGAAAGCTCTTCAATTAAAATGGGAAAAATAACATCATACACACTCAAATGCCTTATAAATATGCTCCAAACAACCTATGAAGCTATAGCAGTACATATCCAGAAATGTAATTGATTTCAAAAAACGTTTTTGAACACAACATATAAATCAATTGTATACCTACATTCAAGAGGAAATGACTGAAAATGTCATTTAGACACATGAAAGCGTTTTTTTTGATTGCCCTTGCACCATTTTGGGGTCATTTGTAACATGGCTATGTAACTCCCATAATCAAAAACTAATTTTGCCAAGCACAGGTGGGAGCATATTTACAAGAAACTTGCCCCATAGAGAAAGCTCTTCAATTAAAATGGGAAAAATAACATCATAGACACTCAAATGCCTTATAAATATGGCCCAAACAACCTATGAATCTCTAGCAGTACATATCCAGAAATGTAATTGTTTTCAAAAATCGTTTTTAAAAACAACATATAAATCAATTGTATACCTACATTCAAGAGGAAATGACTAAAAATGTCCTTAAGACACATGAAAGCGTTTTTTTGATTGCCCTTGCACCATTTTTGGGTCATTTTTAACATAGCTATGTAACTCCCATAATCAAAATCTAAATTTGCCAAGCACAGGTGGGAGCATATTTACAAGAGACTTGCCCCATGAAGAAAGCTTTCCAATTAAAATGGGAAAAATAACATCATAGACACTCAAATGCCTTATAAATATGGCCCAAACAACCTATGAAGCTCTACCAGTACATATCCAGAAATGTAATTGTTTTCAAAAAATCGTTTTTAAACACAACACATAAATCAATTGTATACCTACATTCAAGAGGAAATGACTAAAAATGTCCTTAAGACACATGAAAGCGTTTTTTTGATTGCCCTTGCACCATTTTTGGGTCATTTTTAACATGGCTATGTAACTCCCATAATCAAAATCTAAATTTGCCAAGCACAGGTGGGAGAGAAAGCTCTTCAATTAAAATGGGAAAAATAACATCAGAGACACTCAAATGCCTTATAAATATGGCCCAAACAACCTATGAAGCTCTAGCAGAACATATCCAGAAATGTAATTGTTTTCAAAAATCGTTTTTAAACACAACATATCTGTTTCAGCTTACATGAGAGACCATGGAATGGGCTCCATGTACAACAATAACTTGCGTTACTGCATGCAAGATTTCTACACAGAATATGCAATTACAATTTCTCAAAGAAACAAAATCTATTTGTATATCACTTGAGACAAAGCAACATTTTAAAAACACAGCTTTCTTCATCATTTTCTCCTTAAATCATACTATTCTCTATCTAAATTAAATAAATCTTTTCTCACCTTAGCAAATACTTTTTGAGTTTCAAAACAGTCTCAGAAATACTCCAAATTGTCTTCAGCAGAACAAAGAGGATGCACTCCAGAGGCTGCAGCTATAGAAAGCACAGAAATGCTGATATTCATTACACATATCTCTCATATTAGCCAATCAAAACTCTTCCCTCACTTTTTTCAAATCAAAACCCTTCCCCCCTCTGCCCTCTCTGCCTTTTTTGCTTAGCAACCACCTCCTGAAACACCTCTCATGTTTGCAAGTTCACACAACAATGTTTCAATTGAACTCTGAACTCTCAGTGCACCTGCGTATCCAGTGCAATCTTTCATTAAATGTTTTTTCCTTGACCATTCAAATTACATCTTTCAAAGAACACATCCATGCACCCTAACTTTCTGTTTTCAGAAATGGAAATGCACCAATCACTGCTAATGAATCATTACCACTGGAAATCCACAGTTTTTTTTCTTTACAAACTCCTACTGTTTCAACTGCCCTTTCATTACCACACTTCATCTGACTGCAGCACAACCTTCTCTCACCATGTTTTATGTCTGGACTGTTGGACATAGTTACATCTACTGGGCTCAAAGTTATGCTGAAAACAGAAATTTACATAACCTCAATTTACAAGATGTGGAAATTAAGTGGTTGGGCCAAAGAGGATTAAAATGTCACCAATTGATACCATTGGTGAAAACCTTTATGCATTTGCCAAAACCTGACCTGTTAATTGTGCACTGTGGAGGTAATGATTTGGGCACTTTGACTGGGGTAGGTCTGGAAATGCTTTTAAAGGACACCTTTCATCAATTAATGGCACTTTTTTCTCAAACTGCCTTGGTATATTCAAATATATGCCAAAGACAGAAATGGAGGTGGTCCAACCAATTTTGTCCACAAATTGAGAAGTCGAGGAAGCATGTAAACAAATCTGTTTCAGCTTACATGAGAGACCATGGAATTGGCTCCATGTACAACAATAATTTGCGTTACTGCATGCAAGATATCTACAGAGGAGATGGAGTTCACTTCTCAGATGAGGGCAACAGAATTTTCATTTTGAATTTAAGACTGTGCATTGGTACCTACTTATAAGTACCTAAATGTACCATAAACCCAAAAGCTCTTCTCAGAGCTACCCTACATCTGATCACTCACAATTATTATTTTACTCTAACTTTTTTCTCTAATTTTCAACAAACTACGCTCCCCGGAGCGCAACCCGGTACGCAAACCGGAAGCTAACCGCGCAAAATTTCTAAAAAAAATGTTTTTTTCCCGCACATATGGGCCTCCTCAGCCACCCTCAGAAAACCTAGGGGGTCAAGATACGTCTACCGTGCCCCCTTCTACCCATTCTGAACATTATTTGCCCTCCATCTTGTATCTTGATTCGACCGAAACACAAAATGGTGGAGTCCCGTAACGCTGCTGGTTCGCGAACCGGACCGCTTCCCGGGAAGCGGTCCAATAAAAAAGGTGGGAAAGTAATTCACAGAAAAACGACTGGAGACACTCTCACCAAATATAGATTAGCTCATACTACATAACAATCCCTTTCATTTTCACAAATTTGTTTGAAATTCCATTTAGCCATTAAGCCTGTAGACCTCTCTAAATACCGTGCGGTAAATTACTTCACAATACACATCTGAAGTGTTGGAATTAACAACCAATGAAAATGTTACTTTCATTTTCTACTTTTAGTACCTGACATTTGATTGGTTATATACCTGAATATATATAAAGGAAGAGAAGGAAACACAGCCATTTTGACTGCTACTTCTTGTTGTACATTTCAATTGAATTATCACTAAACACTTCAACTTGTTTGTAAAGGTAAGTTGTTATTTTTAAAACTGAAGTATATTGTGCACTATAAATTAATATGGTAAACTTTTTCTGATAGTTATATACTATCCCTCTGTAGTAGTTATAGAATTAGATAGACTTCTCTGTTATAGTTATGGATGGAGTTAGGCTTCTCTTGTATAATTATGAATTTACTTACGTTAAATCACATACACTTTTTTATATTCCTACTTCCACTCTGATACTATACACTGCCAAAAGATAAATTCACTGATAAAAACTGCCTATCTAAAATTAATCCCAACAGTGCCCTATCTCTACTAATATATTTTTTTTTATCCAAATTTCAGGCAAAATGGAAGGCGAACAGAAAGTTGAATTTCAAATTGTCCTGCAAGAGAGCAGCCAAGAAATCATTGATCAAAATGATATTGAATTTATGGATGAAACTTGGGACAAAGAACTACTGCAATGTGTGCAAGCAGTAGATGACCTCCTTAAAAATGAGGACATTTTACACCCTCAGAGACTACAAAGTATATTCAATGAAAATTATGAAATTTCTGACAGTGAAATGTTAGAAAGTTTAATAAATTATGAAACACAATCACAATAAAAAAAAATGTTAAAAAAATAAAGAAATTAAAAAATAATCAACAAAACCAACAATCAATTAACATACAGTATTTGAAAAGTCTATCATTCTTTTTTCCTTATAGTACGCTGCCCAGAACGCTTTCCGGTTCGCGAACCGGGCGCTCCCCACGCAAAAAAAAAATTTTTTTTTGCCCTGCTGGGCCCTTTTAAAACCTCCACATAAAACCTAGGGGGTCAACGAGGATCTACTATGCCCCCTTATGGTAATTTCCCCCTTTGTTTTGGCCTCCTCTTGTCTCTCGATCCTACCGAGAGACAAGATGGCGGCCGCTCCGGACTGTTTAGAATGTTGACAGACACCGAAGAGCCAATCAACTTCGCTTCGCAAAGCTCCGTTACGCGAAAAGTACGCGAACCGGAGCGCTGCCCGGAGCGCTGTTACAGATATATATCTTTTTTTGAACGTTAATTTCTCAAAATCCACTGGAGCACATATATTGAGACCTAGCAAAGGCACATCGGGCTAACAGTCCCTACAATTTTGCTAAGTTTCGTGCAAATCCATTCAGCCGTTCGAGCTAAAAGTGAGGCCAACCGCCCTATGGAAAAATGAATGGGAAAAAACGCATTTTGGGACCCCCCTTTTTTCTCGGCCCCCCCTTGACGAAACCCCCCCATATTTTCAGGGGCTGCTCAGAAACAAAATGTGCCATTTTCCTGAACATTTCAGCCGATTCCGTCCACAAACTCCAAAGTTATTAGACATAGAATTTTCAAAAATCCCATAGGGAAAAAATCCTAACTATATATACCTACTGGCGACCGCCAGTAGGTAATATATATATATATATATATATATATATATATATATAATATATATATATATATATATATATATGTATGTATATTTATATATATATATATATATGTATATTACCTACTGGCGGTAAGCGCCAAGTTCGCGAACCGGAAAGCGTTCTGGGCAGTGAACTTTATGGATAAAAGAATGAAAGACTTTTCTAATGCTGTATGTTAATTGTTTGTTGTTTTTCTTGTTTTTTTTTGTTTTCTTTTTTTTAAAGTGTTTTTTTTTATTTTGATTCTTTTTCATAATTTATTAAACTTTCTAACATTTCAGTGTCTGAAATGTCATTATTTTCTTGAAATATTGTTTGCAATCTGTGAGGTTGCAAAATGTCCTCATTTGCAAGGAGGACATCTACTGCTTGGACACATTGCAGCAGTTCATTATCCAAGCTTTCATCCATAAATTCCATGTCAATTTGTTCAATTAATTCCTGGCTGCTCTCTTGCAGGTCCATCTCAAAAGAAACTTGCTGCTCGCCTTCCATTTTGCCTGAAATTTGGATTAAAAAAATATATATTAGTAGAGATAGGGCACTGTTGGGATTAATTTTAGATAGGCAGTTTTTATCAGTGAATTTATCTTTTGGCAGTGTATAGTATGAGAGTGGAAATAGGACTATAAAAAAGTGTATGTGATTTAACCAAGACAAGCCTTACTCCATTGATAACTATAACAGAGAAGTCTATCTAAATACATTACTACTACAGAGGGATAGTGTATATCTAGCAGAAAAAGTATACTATATTAAGTTATAGTGCACAATATATTAAATTTTAACTTACCTTCACAAAGAAGTTGAAGTTTTTTGAAGCTATTGAAATAGGAGGTACAACAAGAAGTAGTAGTCAAAATGGCTGTGTTTCCTTCTCTTCCTTTATATATATACAGGTATATAACCAATCAAATGTCAGGTAATAAAAGTAGAAAATGAAAGTAACATTTTCATTGGTTGTCAATTCCAACAATTCAGTTGTGTTTTGTGAAGTAATTTACCTCACGGTACTTGGAGAGGTCTACAGGCTAAATGGCTAAATGAAATTTCAATGAAATTTGTGAGAATGGAAGGGATTGTTATGTAGTATGAGCTAATCTATATTTGGTGAGAGTGTCTCTAGTCGTTTTTCTGTAAATTACTTTCCCACCTTTTTTTAGGACCGCTTTCCGGAAAGCGGCCCGGTTAGCGAACCTTAAGCGTCACGGGAGTCCACCATTTTGTGTTTCGGTCGCATTAAGATACAAGATGGAGGGCAAATAATGTTTAGAATGGGTAGAAGGGGTCATGGTAGACTTATCTTGACCCCCTAGGTTTTCTGAGCGTGGCTGAGGAGGCTTATATGTGCGGAAAAAAAACTTTTTTTTAAAAAATCCGCGAGGTTAGCTTTCGGTTAGCGAACCGGGTAGCGCTCCGGGGAGCGAATTTTGTGGAAAATTAGTGAAAAAAGTTAGAGAAAAATAATAATTGTGAGTGATCAGATGTAGGGTAGCTCTGAGAAGAGCTTTTGGGTTTATGGTACATTTAGGT
The DNA here is from genome assembly GCF_964263255.1 of Lissotriton vulgaris. Lineage (NCBI taxonomy): Eukaryota > Metazoa > Chordata > Amphibia > Caudata > Salamandridae > Lissotriton > Lissotriton vulgaris. The sequence continues at coordinate 136,179 of NW_028254987.1, forward strand.
ACTTATAAGTAGGTACCAATGCACAGGCTTAAATTCAGAATGAAAATTCTGTTGCCCTCATCTGAGAAGTGAACTCCATCTCCTCTGTAGATATCTTGCATGTAGTAACGCAAGTTATTGTTGTACAGAGAGCCCATTCCATGGTCTCTCATGTAAGCTGAAACAGATTTGTTTACATGCTTCCTCGCTTTCTCAATTTGTGGACAAAATTGGTTGGACCACCTCCATTTCTGTCTTTGGCATATATTGGAATATACCAAGGCAGTTTGAGGAAAAAGTGCCATTAATTGCTCAAAGGTGTCCTTTAAAAGCATTTCCAGACCTACCCCTGTCAAAGTGCCCAAATCATTACCTCCAAAGTGCACTATTAACAGGTCAGGTTTTGGCAAATGCATAAAGGTTTTCACCAATGGTATCAATTGGTGACATTTTAATCCTCTTTGGCCCAACCACTTAATTTCCACATCTTGTAAATTGAGGTTAGGTAAATTTCTGCTCTCAGCATACCTTTGAGCCCAGTGGATGTAACTATGTCCAACAATCCAGACCTTAAACATGGTGGGAGAAGGTTGTTCTGCAGTCAGATGAAGTGTGGTAATGAAAGGGCAGTTGAAACAGTAGGAGTTTCTAAAGAAAAAAAACTGTGGATTTACAATGCTAATGATTCATTAGCAGTGATTGGTGCATTTCCATTTCTGAAAACAGAAAGTTAGGGTGCATGGATGTGTTCTTTGAAACATGTAATTTGAATGGTCAAGGAAGAAACATTTATTGAAAGATTGCTCTGGATACGCAGGTGCACTGAGAGTTCAGAGTTCAATTGAAACATTGTTGTGTGAATTTGCAAACATGAGAGGTCTTCCAGGAGGTGGTTGCTATGGAAACAAGGGAGAGAGGGCAGAGGGGGGAAGGGTTTTGATTTGAAAAAAGTGAGGGAAGAGGTATGATTGGCTAATATGAGAGATATGTGAAATGAATATCTGTATTTCTGTGCTTTCAATAGCTGCAGCCTTTGGAGTGCATCCTTTTTCTTCTGCTGAAGACAATTTGGTGTATTTCTGAGACTGTTTTCAAAACTCAAACAATATTTGCTAAGGTGAGAAAAGATTTATTTAATTTAGATAGAGAATAGTATGATTTAAGGAGAAAATGATGAAGAAAGCTGTGTTTTTAAAATGTGGTTTTGTCTCTAGTGATATACTAATAGAATTAGTTTTATAGAGAAATTGTAATTGCATATTTGGTGTAACATTCTGGCATGCAGTAACACAAGTTATTGTGGTACATGGAGCCCATTCCATGGTCTGTTATGTAAGCTGAAACAGATATGTTGTTTTTAAAAACGATTTAAGAAATCAACTACATTTCTGGATATGTACTGCTAGAGCTTCATAGGTTGTTTTGAGCCATATTTATAAGGTATTTGAGTGTCTAAGATGTTATGTTTTCCTTTTAAAATGTAAAGTGTTCCTCATGGGGCAAGTGTCTTGTAAATACGCTCCCACTTGTGCTTGGCAAATTTAGATTTTGATTATGGGAGTTACCTAGCCATGTTAATAGTGTCCCAAAAATGGTGCTAGGGCATTCCAGAAAACACTTTCATGTGTCTCTAGGACATTTTTAGTCATTTCTTCATGAATGCAGGTATACAATTGATTTATATGCTGTGTTTAAAAACGAATTTTGAAATCAATTAAATTTCTGGATATGTACTGTTAGAGCTTCATAGGTTGTTTGGGGTCATATTTAGAAGGCATTTTAGTGTCTTTGATGTTATTTTTCCCTTTTTAAATGGAAAGCGTTCCTCATGGGGCCCTGAGCAGTTCTTAGCCATGTTATTTAATAGGAAGTGGATAACATGGCTAAGAGCATTTGCTGGAAAATGCATGAATATCGCTGACTTTTCTGCGATATTCATGCATTGCGGCCTTTTTTTTTGCATTTGCGAGCAGTTCTTAGCCATGTTATCCAATGGGAGGTGGATAACATGGCTAAGAGCATTTGCTGGATAATGCATGAATATCGTTGACTTTTCAGCGATATTCATGCATTGCGGCTGTTTTTAATCGCATTTGTGATAAACAATTACATTTCTTGATATGTACTTTTAGAGCTTCATAGGTTGTTTGGGGTCATATTTAGAAGGCATTTTAGTGTCTTTGATGTTATGTTTACCTTTTTAAATGGAAAGCATTCCTCTTGGGGCAAGTGTCTTGTAAATACGCTCCCACTTGCGCTTGGCAAATTTAGATTTTGATTATGGGAGTTACCTAGCCATGTTAATAGTGTCCCAAAAATTGGGTTAGGGCATTCCAGAAAACACTTTCATGTGTCTCAAGGACATTTTTAGTCATTTCTTCATGAATGCAGGTATACAATTGATTTATATGCTGTGTTTAAAAACGAATTTTGAAATCAATTACATTTCAGGATATGTACTGTTAGAGCTTCATAGGTTGTTTGGGGTCATATTTAGAAGGCATTTTAGTGTCTTTGATGTTATTTTTCCCTTTTTAAATGGAAAGCGTTCCTCATGGGGCCCTGAGCAGTTCTTAGCCATGTTATTTAATAGGAAGTGGATAACATGGCGAAGAGCATTTGCTGGAAAATGCATGAATATCGCTGATTTTTCAGCGATATTCATGCATTGCGGCCGTTTTTTTTCACATTTGCAAGCACTTCTTAGCCATGTTATCCAATGGGAGGTGGATAACATGGCTAAGAGCATTTGCTTCAAAGGTTGTTTGGGGTTATACACCATTTTTGGGAAATTATTAACATGCCTATCTAACTTCCATAATCAAAATCTAAATTTGCCAACCGCAGGTGGGAGCGTATTTACAATAAATTTGCACCATGAAGAACGTAAAATAGCATACTAGACACTCAAATGCCTTATAAATATGACCCAAAACATCTTATGAAGCACTAGTAGTGCATATTTCCAGAAATGTATTGGTTTTCATTTAATGATTTACTTCATTGGTAGGCCTTTACATGTTTTTTTACCTTGGTTTTTTTCAGTGAAAATGTTATCTGCAACCATGTGTTGGCCTCACCTCAAATAAACAAAACAGGTGATGGACTGAATGTGGATCAATGACACACATTCACCCCAGTCTAAAGATCTGGGCCTAAACAAATCTTTCGATAGGCTACATCTTATCGTCATCCTGAATTAATGATTTAAAATATTAGGGAGTAATTTATGAGTGTTGTATGCCTGTTTTGTACCATTGAGTGTCATTTTTGTGATGCAGTGCTGGTGGAAAACATTTGCTATGTTAAATAATTAGTAGGGCATTAAGTTTTAGATGACTGTTATTTATTTACTGTTTGGTAATAGTGGTTAATAACATTTTATATTATATTTTTCCACAGATTCAACTGCAGATTCTTTCATAGTTTTGAAAATGCCTACAAAAAACAGAATGAGAAAGGCGAGAAAACGTCAAAGACAGCAGGATGATGTTTTATTGCAGCAGTCCTCTTCCCCAAATACTTGTCAAAACAGCAAGAAAGGTCCGGGTAAGAGCACGAAATCATTCTTAAGAAATATTTGTAGTAAAAAAAGTTTTGCTCAAAAAAATGTTTCAGTTCACAAAATGAAAAGTAATTTAAATGGAAAGGAGAGACCCATTACAAATGTTACTGGTAGAGGAAGAGATAACTCTGTGCATGATAGTAGAAGGAAACAACAGTTTAGGGACATTCGAAATCGAATGTTCCGTAATAGGATATTAGTTAATTTATTGAAAAATATTAAAAAGAAAGGCCAACAGAAAGCGGCATTTTATAAGAAGAAGAAAAATGTAGAGAAAATTATTGATCATGCTTTTGAAATTAAGCGAAAGTTGTTTATTTTGGTAATCAATAGAATTAGGAAACTAAGCAAGGTAATTTCTGATTTTAAAACAAAAAGTAGATGGAAGAGAGTAGTAAATCGTACTAACTTTTGTGAAGTTTTTTCCGGAGAATGGATGCATAGTTCAAGTTCTGAGGCATTTTTTAATGAGGAGACTTATTTTCAGGATAATGATTTGGTGCATGCAGTTGACATCAGTGGTCGAGCTTATGAAGTGAAGGATGGTTGTCCAGTTGAAAAAGAACAACTTGTGACAACAGAGACAGAAGAGGCGCTAAGTGATGAGGTTTTAGGAAGACGTCCTAAGGGTCCTGTGTACATTTGGAAGTGTAGTTCTTTTTGCAGTGTGCGACAGGTTTCCATCAATTTGCTTTGTGATTTTATACGGACATTTAATAAGAAAAGTTTGAAGCAGAAAATGAAGTTGTTGCAAGATTTAGATCCTTGCAGAGTGAGACAAATGACAGGTTTGCGTGGTCATTCACTGGCTTGTCTTTCCAGGAGAGTATGCCAGAGTGTTTTTCATCATTTCAGGATGCTAGCAGTGCATCATAATAAAGTGAGAAAATTAGTGAGAATGTTGTATTATGCTAAGAGTCCAGCAATTATGCTTAAACAATTATGTGCTGCTCTTTTGCATGGTTCTGAAATAGATGTGAAGAATATTTGTGAAGAAATTGAGTTTTGTTACTTTGGTAGTAAAGATGAGAATGTTCAAATTGACCCTGAAGTAGAGGGTAATGTGGAAGATAATGTACAGGTTTCTAGTACAGATAATTTTGAGAAGGAAATTGCCACGTTTCAGATGAAATCAAGTGAGAGGCCTAATTTCACTTGTGTATGTTGTCGACGCACTTATTATAAGAATCAGACTAAGGTAGTGGATTTATATGCAAAAAGTGAAAGGGAAAATAATAGTGAATGGAAGGATTTTGCCACATACTTGATGGTAGAAAATTATTTTGATTTGGGATCGGATCAACGTGTGTGTACTTATTGTTGTAATAAATTAAACCAAAACCAGATGCCTGCTAGGGCAGTTCATAATAATCTGGAATTGGTTGAGATTCCTTCTGAATTGAAGGATTTAAATACTTATGAATCTATTTTGATTCAAAGTATCCATCCCTTTCAGGCTATTGTAAGAATGGAGCCAAAGACAGGAAAGTTGCCTCCAGCAGATTTACAGAGAGGATTAAAGGGAAGAGTTGTTTATTTGCCTCTAGATTTGAACAAAAACATTAACACAATTGGAATAGAAAAAGTGGAAGAGGAACCTCTGGTTATCTTGGTTAATGGGGTTCCGACAAAGAATAAGAAAATATGGCAAGATTTAGTGGATGTTAGGAAAGTCAAAAAGGCAACAGTGTATTTGAAGAAAAATAATAAGTACTATAAGAATGTATATGTTGCAGAAGAGGAAGTAAGTGATGAAGAGGATAGCGATTTGTGTGCTGGCCAAATTGAGAAAGTAGAGGCCTCTAAAAGTGAAGAAATATATGAACATTATAGTGTTCATCCTTTGCATTCCAAGGAAGTCATGGGGAATGCTATTGAGTTGTTTCAAATGAAACAAGCCAAAGGGAGTCCCATTAGTGTTTGGGAGGAAAGTTTGGAAGCTCGGTGTTTCCCACAGCTATTTCCCACAGGTCAAGGAGGAAGATATGATGAGCGACCTCATCAAATTCCTGCGTCTGAATACCGGACTTTACGATTGTATGCAGAAGATCCTAGGTTTCGGCAATGCATTCCCTATTTGTTTCATCTCCTGTTTGAAAGCGATCTGTCTGGACTGTCATATGCAGTGAACCACATCTTAAAAAGTGGTATACAGATGCGAAACATCTCGGCAAGTGACTTTATGCATAAAGTCAATGTCCAAGACAGTATTTTGGATTCTCACTTAATTAATCTCATGGCGTGTCAGCGTGGTACTAATGAGTACTGGTACCGTCGTCATGGTGATTTAAAATGTATGCTGAGGAACTTAGGAACTCCAACATGGTTCCTCACTCTGAGCTGTGCCGAGTATGGCTGGGAAGACTTACTTGAATTTCTACGAGAGGCAAATGGAAATATTGAAAACATTGAATTCAAGACACCTGGAGAACTGTGTTCTTTGGATCCAGTGAATGTATGCAGGTACTTCAATCATAGATTTGAAGCTATGATGTCTTTCATCACAAATAAAAAGAATCCACCTCTTGGAGAGGTGTTGGATTTCTTCTGGAGAAAGGAGTACCAAGCAAGAGGTGCCCCTCATATACATATGTTGTTGTGGATCAAGGATGCACCTAAATTTGGAACAGATCCGGATGACTTAGTGATGAATTTCATCGAACAGTATTCTACGTGTGCTGTTCCAAACGCAACGGAGAAGAAAAGTCTAAGAGAACAAGTTCTTCGTTTCCAAAGCCATCGTTGTGGAAAGTACTGTCGTCGTAAATTCAGAAACAAGGACAAGTTCTACACCAAATGTCGTTTCAACTTTCCACGACCGGTGATTTCTAAAGGAAGAGTGAACAGTTTGATGTCTTCGCTGCGACATAATGTGACGAGGAAATCACCCAAGAATACATACAATTTGAAAAGGAACGAAAGGGCCAAGTCCATCAATGACTACAACCCAGTGATTTTGTCCATGTGGAATGCTAACATGGATATACAGTTTGTGGCTGACAACTGTATGGCTGTGGCTCGGTATGTGACATCTTACATCACCAAAAAAGAAAAGACCGAACTGAAGGATATGTGGGAGGACATTTCCCATGAAAAGAGCCTCAGCAAGAAGTTGTACAGTTTCAGTCTGAAGATGTTGTCGCATCGAGAAATCGGACCTTACGAATGTTCTGATCGATTGTCTTCAGCAAGTCTCTATGCCAAATCCAGGAGTCTCATTTGGGCGAGTCTTGGTCTTGCTGCAACGCGAAATCGAGTTCTAAAACATGTCCGGGAAATTGAGTATTTGGCAGAAAAGGAACCAAACAGTACCGACATTTTGAAGACCAACATGTTGGATACATATTATCCAAATCGAAGCAGTCACCTTGAGAATGTTTGTCTATATGAGGTTCTCCAAAATTATATATTCAAGAGGAACATCAAAGAAGATATTGAGAAAGGAGTGTTTGCTGTAATTGGAAGTGAGGGATGCCTGGTCAAGCAAAGAAAATGCCAATTAGTAAACCATCGAAAATTGAGTGGTGAATCTCCAGAAAAAAAGGAGTTTTTTTATTTAGCACTTTTGCAACTTTTCAAGCCTTGGCGTGCAGAAGAGGAACTGCTTGGAGATTTCCTCTGTTATGAAGACTCTTTCAATGCAGCCAAGGAGTCCATAGAATGTCCTGCTTTTTCTAAATATCAAGAAATGCTAACTTTGGAAATTGAGCAGGAAGCAACGATTGCAGCCGAGATTGCCAGAGACAGTTCTCAGGACAGTCAGAGTTCTGTTTCATTGAGTCAAGATCCACTTGGAGGACCTATTATCGAAAATGAAGCTGCCACTGCTATGAATGAAGTAGAAAGAGCCATGGCACATGCTCAGGAGGATTCAGTTAACTTAGAAGACTTGGAAAAACAACTCAACGTTGAGCAGAGGAAAATATATGATGAAGTTACCACGGAAATTGAGCACGGATTAAGTCATGAGAAGAACAAGTGCTCATGTACATCGTTGAAGCCTGTCCGACTGTACGTGAGTGGAGAAGCGGGAACTGGAAAAAGTTTCCTCATTAAAGCAATCTCTTGTTATTTGCAGGAAAGGACTGAGTCATCGCTGTCTTGTGTTGTCACCGCTCCTACTGGACTGGCAGCACATAACATTAAAGGTATTACTTTGCATCGTCTACTGATGCTGCCGGTGGAGCATGACAACAAATTACAATACAACAAGTTATCTGGAGATGCGTGCTGTGAAGTTTCAAGAGTCTTGAGGAAAATGAAACTACTTATCATTGACGAAGTAAGCATGGTTTCCAATGTCATGCTTGCCTTTGTGCATTTGAGAATGCAAGAAGTACTTAAAACTGAATATGATGTGTTATTTGGTGGGAAACACATCATTGTTTTCGGAGATCTTCTGCAGCTGACACCAGTAAAAGGTCAACCTGTGTTCAAAATACTCACGCATGAAGATACCAGGAAGTGCCTAGGGAGCATTGGCAACGTCAATATATGGTTAAACTTCAATTATGCAGAACTGCATCAAAATATGCGTCAGGCAAAGGATGAAGATTACAAGAATATTCTACAAGATATTAGAATTGGAAAAGTGACTGAGCATGGGAAAGAAGCTTTAAATGCACGATTACTGTCAAATTTATATCCCAAACAAGAGATTGTGCCTGAGAATATTTTTCAGAAAATTACTGAGAAGAAATCCGGGATATGTCTCATGCCAACTCTTGCAGAATGTGCCATCTTCAACAACAAAATGTTGAATTTAGAAAAGCAAGAGATTGTGAAACTTGAAGCTATCGACAAATTAGAGCATATGGGATCAACAATTATTTTGTCAGACAATTTGAAATCAAAATTGGATTCATTAGAGAAGACTATATCTAAAACAGCGGGTTTTGAAAAGACTTTGAATGTGTGTTTAAATTGCCGAATTATTTTGAGAAGGAATTTACATGTAGAAAGAGGTCTGGTAAATGGATCAATGGGTAATGTTGTTGATTTTGAGAAATACAGAAATAGAGATGCAATAGAATTTTTAAGAATTAAATTTGATGGCATTGAGGAAGTACAGCAAATTGGTCGTTGTTCTGCTAGGTTTTTGCTTGTTAAAGATTTATATGTTCGCCGTAAACAGTTTCCTGTTTGCTTGGCATATGCGGTGACAATCCATAAATCGCAAGGTTTAAGTGTAGACTGTGCATTGGTGAATATTGGCAGTTCTGTGTTCAAGGAGGGTATGGCATATGTGGCATTGTCACGAGTTAGAACTTTATCGGGATTGTACTTAATTGACTGTGATGTCACAAACATTTGTGCGGATCTAGATTGTGTTAAGGAATACAATAGGTTAAGAAGAGAGTATGCGCCACATTTGCCTCAATATCCTTTGTTTGAGAAACGTGTGGTAGGCCGCAAGCGTAGAAATAGCAGTAATAGTAGGGAGGTTGTTGCAAAAAGACTAAAAGTCAATGAACCGAAAATTGTTAGCAGAAAGAAAGTGGATTCTGTTGAAGATGTTGTCGGTTTTCAATTTGAAAACAGTTCTGGTGTCAACTGCTATGCAAATGTAGTGGTTAATGTTCTCTTTTCACTAGAGAGTTTAAAAGAACAGATTCTGTTGAATTCTGAACAAACTTTATGCTGTTTGTTGAATTCTGTTTTCGAGAAATGTAGCACTGATCGAACAAAAGTAGAAAGTGTGTCTGAAGTTCGTTATCTGTTAGATGAATGTTCAGGTCAAACAGACTTCTCTGAAAATAATCAGCAAGATTGTCAGGAGTTTTTAATGTATATGCTTGATATATTGCAAGTTGAGGGTGTAGATGTAGATCACCTGTTTGGGCTTTCTTATCAATGGCAGCATGACTGCGAGAATTGTAGGGTATCAAGTACTACTAGTGTAGACTCAGAAAGATTTATATATTTAACTTTGCCAGACAGTAAATCAGTCTCCTTTAATAAGCTAGTAAATGCAGCGGATCACAACATGGAGTGTAGCCAATGTAAATCTGAAATGATGTCAACATTACTTATACGTAGATATGGACAGTATGTCATGTTAATGATGCAACGATGTAGGCCTGATGGATCAAAATTGTCAACTTTAATAAAAAATGTTGTGGCTTCTCAGCTTTCAATATCAGGAAGGACTTTTGTAACTGTAGCAATTATCTATCACGATGGTCCTTCAACAACTTCAGGACATTATACAGCTTATTTAAAGTCTCGAAACGGCTGGTCATTCTGCAATGATTCCGTTGTAAGTTTCAAAAAAAAATTGCCGTTTGACCTTAAAAATTCTTACCTGGTGTTTTTAAAACCAAAATTTTAAAGAAAGAATCTCGAGATTTCCTGTGAAGAATTGGAAAAGGTTCATCAAGTTGAGGGAATGTAAGTCTGCAATGCTGTCTAGATTATTGGTCCAAAACTTTTAATTATAATGTTATTTTGTAAAATCCGACTATATAAACCTGATGCAAGTAAGTCTGCTTCATAGTAAGCAGTATCAGTGTCATAGGAAAAGGAGAACATGAGTGACAAAGAAGAGTAAGATATTAGTAGTCCAGGATTGTGAAAATAATCTCAAATGTTTTCTTTTTGCAAGTTGCGAAAATAGAAAATGTCGGGATTTGATTGGAAGAATTACAAGACTTGCGAATCGCGGCAACATGATTTGGCCTAGTGGAAACATGTGATAGAATGAGAGAAGTCTTTTTTTCTATGTAACATATTTTTCGTATCGATGGAGGTTTTCTTTCAGAAAGTGGCGGGCTGAAAATATTTATAGCACAACAGAGTGGATGCTGTTCATAGGAGATCCTTCGACGTCATTGAAAGTAAGTTAATTTTAAGGAGTTTTGAAATCAGATTTCTTAGGTTGTATGGGTTTTTTAAACACAGTCATTTTGATTGTGTTTTTTTTTCCCCGCTGTTACATGATGAATATCTTCAAGTCACTGATTTAAGTGAAATTTGATACATTCTGAGAACAGCAAAAATAAACCATTTAACATGTATAATTAATGTTATGCTTTTTGTACTTATGATATACATTTAGAAATGTGAGGTAGATATGGAGAAGCTGAGTTTTCTGTAAGTGTCAATTTTAATGCTTACAGTGCTGTACTTCTGGGTACTGTTTTTTTTTAAAAAAAAAGAAATAGGCCTCACCTCAAAGAAAGCTCTTGAAAGTACACATCTTATTTGCATCCTAAAACAATCATTTAAAATGTTAGACACAATTTTATGATGGATTTACATCTCTTTTGCGCTGTTATTGCATCACTATTGTGAGACATAAGCAATGCAAAAAAAGCACCATGTTCCAAAATAGGCCTCAGTTCATCAACATCAAGATACAGTTTCTTTAAAATATATATATTTAGGATTGTGTAGGGGACGTAGAGAAGCAGAGACTTCTGTAAATGTCCAAGTTGTTGAAAAACTGTTTGTTCTTGAACCTTTTCCCTTGTCTTTTCTAATTTTTAAATACATGTTTTAATATTTTTGGAAATGTTTGTTCTCTGTTTTACAGATTGAAAGTATGAAAAAATATTTTAAAAAGGTAACAAGAATTATAAGGTACATGTTTTCTACTCTTTTTACCCGCAATGCACTGCTGATGATGTCTCTGACACTATCTCTGGTTTACTCTCTATAGCTGTCTTTCTTTTTACATTATTCTCTGTTTACTTCCCTTATACTAACTCTTCTTTTTTTTAAAAAAATATTTTTTTGGTTCGCTTCCAGTTCGCGAACCGGTCAGCGAACTTGAAGCGAACCAAAAGAAATAGAGCTTGCCAGAGTGATAAACATTCTAGCAATTTTATTTGAAAGGGGGGGTAGTCTTTTTTGTTTTTGTTGTTTTATTTATTTTTTTTTTTTTCTGAACATTTTTTGATTTTTTTGTATTTTTAGAACAGTTTTATGTTTTTTTGTGTTTTTTATGGAGGGGAAACAACAAAAAAACAGGCATTGAAAACGGCTCAACAGGAGCAAAAAAAAAATTACTGCTTGGGTGCATTAGGGCACTTATGGTTTTCAAACACCATATTAATCAAGTTGACGCTCATGTTCCCGTACGACAACATAGCACCACAATATATACAAGTAAACCTCATATGTCTAAAATTGGGTTGAATGTTTGGCACAGTTTCCTGTGCCTCTCTTCCTGACAAAGACATTGATGAGGTAGATCTGGCCACAGGAGTTGTCAGGGGATTGTCTTGTAGGTCCCTTAACTCAGCCCGGCTGTAGTTCAAGGGATGCCACCTGGTCATATGTCGATGCATAGTATAGTTCCCCATACTATATTTCTTCTCTGTGCCTCTTGACAATCTGTAATCACAGATGAGGCAGGTGGCATATTTCGCGTTCACCTTCTTCTCCCCTGGAGGGATGGAAAAAAACTGCCAGATGAAACTGGTTTTTCTCTTTGAAACACGGGGCAACTCCGTGATAAATTGTTGTTGATCTGTATCCTCTTCTTCTTCTTCCTCCTCTTCCTCTTCTCTGTTGGAGGTAAATTGACTGGGTGGTCCTCTCTTCTTATGAGGAGGTGGAGGTGGTGGTGGGGGTGCACCAGCTGCAGCAAGTATGGAAGCCATTGTTGAACTCCAGGTAAATGGTCTTTCTCTCACCAAGATGAAAGTCAGAGTGAGGAAAGAAGGAGGGGTTTACATGATTTGGGAAAAGCAAAAGTTCTGAACCAATGAAAAGTGGTATTTTTAGGTCACATGACCTAGTCATACATCATTTGGAAACCAAAAGTGAAATGAACCAATGAAAAGTTTGATAAACAAGTCACATGACCTGTTCCGCTTACGTTACGCGGTCCGCGCCGCGTCTCGGATCGCTTCCGGTTAGCGGTCCGGAGCACTTCCGGGAGCGCTAACGCAGCGCGTCATTAGACGCATTACGCGACAACGTGACACGTCGCGCTTCCGCGACGCGTCACAGTTCCGCTAACGTAACGTTGACCGGTTCGCGGACTAGGTCGCGGCATGAAGATGAGCTAACGGAAAGCTTCCCGGTTCGCGAACTAGAAGCGAAGAAAAAAAAGATATTTAAAAAAAAATTATCAATAAACATCTAAAATATATTTTAAGATTTAAAGAAGAATACATTTTACAGCTACAGATGTTAGCTTTTAAAAAACCAATGAAATTCACAGAAAAAACCATAGGTTATAGACCATATATAGTTAGGAATTTGCATTTACAAAACCTTGAAAATTCAGTGAAAAAACCATAGGTTATAGACCATATATAGTTAGGGATTTGCATTTACAAAACCTTATTTTACTCGCATAAAACCATTGAAATTCCATATATAGTTAGTTGCGCTAACTATATATCGCGCACCCGCAATCCACTGCTGATGATGTCACATATTACATCATTCATGACATGGTCAGTGACATCACTGATGACATCACTGATGACAACATCCAGTGACTGTATGTTTCTGTAAAGTGTAAATATGGCTTACATATTGAAGAATGAGTGGATGTATAAGTGTCTGGATGAAGGATTTAGTAGGTGCATGACTGACTGTATGAGTGAGTGATTAAATATGTCTCACTGAGTGCATGGGTTAGTGACTAAACTGTCTTAATTTGTGCATTATTATGTCTGTTGTTCTGTAAACTGCTGCATGTGTTGATAAGTAGCTATATGAGTAACTATATGGGTTATTGATTGGTAGCCCAGGTATTTGTATGGGAGACTGAGTGTGTGTGTGGGTGGCTGGGAGGTGTATGACTCTGTGCATAGATGTGTGAGCAGTTGATTCACTAGATGTATGGTTTCAAAAGTGCATGTGGAAACAGCTGTATGGGCGGTTGACTGTGTGCATGAGTGTATTGGTGAGTGAATGGATATCTCAGTGCTACATGTCAAAGTAAGTACATATGTAAAACACAGTACAAGTGAGAGTTGACATATATAAATAACTGTGCATAAGAGCCAGTGAATGTGTGAGTGGCTGTATGGATCATTGTGAACTTGTATCAGGGATTGTATAAGAGAGTAAATATGTGTTAGTATATGTATGAATAAGTAAAGTTTGTATAACTGTATAGTTGAGGAAATGGAGGTGCGATTGATTCTTTGCATGACTGACTAGGTGTGTGAGTAACTCCATGGATGAGTGACAGTCTGTGAGTGTCTGTTTACACTGAATGTATCTAAGGTTATATTAGAGTCTGAAGAGGTTCATCGTATTATCACATGAATGATATCATCAGTGATGTGATCAGTAATGTCAAATGAGATGTCATCAGTGATGTCATCAGTGATGTCATTTGAGATGTCATCAGTGATGTCATTTGAGATGTCATCAGTGATGTCATCAGTGATGTCACTGACCATGTCATGAATGATGTAATATGTGACATCATCAGCAGTGGATTGCGGGTGCGCGATATATAGTTAGCGCAACTAACTATATATGGAATTTCAATGGTTTTATGCGAGTAAAATAAGGTTTTGTAAATGCAAATCCCTAACTATATATGGTCTATAACCTATGGTTTTTTCACTGAATATATATATATATATATATATATATATATATATTCAATGAAAAAACCATAGGTTATAGACCATATATAGTTAGGAATTCGCATTTACAAAACCATATTTTACTCGCACAAAACCATTGAAATTCCATATATAGTTAGTTGCACTAACTATATATCGCGCACCCGCAATCCACTGCTGATGATGTCACATATTACATCATTCATGACATGGTCAGTGACATCACTGATGACATCACTGATGACATCTCAAATGACATCACTGATGACATCTCAAATGACATCACTGATGACATCACTGATGACATCTCATTTGACATTACTGATCACATCACTGATGATATCATTCATGTGATAATACGATGAACCTCTTCAGACTCTAATATAACCTTAGATACAATCAGTGTAAACAGACACTCACAGACTGTCACTCATCCATGGAGTTACTCACAAACCTAGTCAGTCATGCAAAGAATCAATCACACCTCCATTTCCTCAACTATACAGTTATACAAACTTTACTTATTCAAACATATACTAACACATATTTACTCTCTTATACATTCCCTGATACAAGTTCACAATGATCCATACAGCCACTCACACATTCACTGGCTCTTATGCACAGTTATTTATATATGTCAACTCTCACATGTACTGTGTTTTACATGTGTACTTACTTTGACATGTAGCACTGAGATATCCATTCACTCACCAATACACTCATGCACACAGTCAACCGCCCATACAGCTGTTTCCACATGCACTTTTGAAACCATACATCTAGTGAATCAACTGCTCACACATCTATGCACAGAGTCATACACCTCCCAGCCACCCACACACACACTCAGTCTCCCATACAAATACTTGGGCAACCAATCAATAACCCATATAGTTACTCATATAGCTACTTATCAACACATGCAACAGTTTACAGAACAACAGACATAATGATGCACAAATTAAGACAGTTTAGTCACTAACCCATGCACTCAGTGAGACACATTTAATCACTCACTCATACAGTCAGTCATGCACCTACTAAATCCTTCATCCAGACACTTATACATCCACTCATTCTTCAATATGTAAGACATATTTTAACTTTACAGAAACATACAGTCACTGGATGTTGTCATCAGTGATGTCATCAGTGATGTCATTTGAGATGTCATCAGTGATGTCATCAGTGATGTCACTGACCATGTCATGAATGATGTAATATGTGACATCATCAGCAGTGGATTGCGGGTGCGCGATATATAGTTAGTGCAACTAACTATATATGGAATTTCAATGGTTTTGTGCGAGTAAAATATGGTTTTGTAAATGCGAATTCCTAACTATATATGGTCTATAACCTATGGTTTTTTCATTGAATTTCAATGGTTTTTTAAATGCAAATTTCTAACTATATATGGTCTATAACCTATGGTTTTTTCAGTGAATTTCATTGGTTTTTTAAAAGCTAACATCTGTAGCTGTAAAATGTATTATTCTTTAAATCCCAAAATATATTTAGATATTTATTGATAATTTTTTTTTAATATTTTTTTCTTAGCTTCTAGTTCGCGAACCGGGAAGCTTTCCGTTAGCTCATCTTGATGCCGCGATCTAGTCCGCGAACCGGTCAACGTTACGTTAGCGGAACAGTGACGCGTCGCGGAAGCGCGACGTATCACGTTATCGCGTAATGCGTCTAATGACGCGTCGCGTTAGCGCTCCCGGAAGTGCTCCGGACCGCGAACCGGAAGCGATCTGGGACGCGGCGCGCGCCGCGTAACGTAAGCGGAACAGGTCATGTGACTTGTTTATCAAACTTCTCATTGGTTCATTTCACTTTTGGTTTCCAAATGATGTATGACTAGGTCATGTGACCTAAAAATAACACTTTTCATTGGCTCAGAACTTTTGTTTTCCCCAAATCATGTAAACCCCTCCTTATTTCCTCACTCTGACTTTCATCTTGGTGAGAGAAAGACCATTTATCTGAAGTTCCACAATGGCTTCCATTCTTGCTGCAGCTGGTGCACCCCCACCACCACCTCCACCTCCTCATAAGAAGAGAGGACCACCTAGTCAAATTATGACTAACAGAGAGGAGGAAGATGAGGAAGAAGAAGAAGAGGAGAGAGAGGAACAACAATTTGTCGAAGAATTGCCCCGGGTTTCTAAACGAAAAACCAGTTTCATCTGGCAGTTTTTCACCATCCCTCCTGGATCAAAGAAAGTGAATGCAAAATATGCCACCTGCCTCATCTGTGATTACAGATTGTCGAGAGGCACAGAAAAGAAGTACAGTATGGGGAACTATACAATGCATCGTCACATGAGCAGGTGGCATCCCTTGAACTACAGCCGGGCTGAGTTAAGGGATCTTGAAGACAATCCGACGGCAACTCCTGTGGCAAGATCTACATCCACATTGTCTTTGACGGGAAGAGAGGCACAAGAGACTGTGCCAAACATCCAACCCAACTTCCAGCATATGAAGTTATCTTGTATTTACTGTGGTGCTATGCTGTCATATGGCAACATGAGTGTCAACCTGATGAACATTGCATTTGAAAATCATAAATGCCCTAATGCACCCAAAAAGTAATTTTTTTTTTTTGCTCCAGTTGAGCCGTTTTGAAAGCCTGTTTTTTGTTGTCTCCCCTCCATAAAAAACACAAAAAAAACATAAAACAGTTCTAAAAATACAAAAAAATCAAAAAATGTTCAAAAAATAAAAAAAAATATAAAACAACAAAAACAAAAAAAAACAGTTCTTTTCAGAACTACCTCCCCTTTCCAACAAAATTGCTAGAATGTTTATCACTCTGGCAAGCTCTATTTCTTTTGGTTCGCTTCAAGTTCGCTGACCGGTTCGCGAACTTTAAGCGAACTAAAAAAATATTTTTTAAAAAAAAAGAAGAGTTAGTATAAGGGAAGTAAACAGAGAATAATGTAAAAAGAAAGACAGCTAGAGAGAGTAAATGAGAGATAGTGTCAATGACATCATCAGCAGTGCATTGCGGGTAAAAAGAGTGGAAAACATTTACCTTATAATTCTTGTTACCTTTTTTAAATATTTTTTCATACTTTCAATCTGTAAAACAAAGAACAAACATTTCAAAAAATATTAAAACATGTATTTAAAAATTAGAAAAGACAAGGGAAAAGGTTCAAAAACAAACAGTTTTTCAACAACTTTGACATTTACAGAAGTCTCTGCTTCTCTACGTCCCCTACACAATCCTAAAGATATATATTCGAAAGAAACTGTATCTTGATGTTGCTGAACTGAGGCCTATTTTGGAACATGATGTTTTTCTTGCACTGCTAATGTCTCACAATAGTGATGCAATAGCAGCGCAAAAAAGATGTAAAGCCATAATAAAATTGTGTCTAACATTGTAAATGATTGTTTTAGGATGCAAATAAGATGTGTGCTTTCAAGAGCTTTCTTTGAGGTGAGGCCTCTTTTTTTTAAAAAAAAAAAAACACTACCCAGAAGTACAGCACTCTAAGCATTAAAATTGATATTTACAGAACTCAGCTTACCCATATGTACCACACATTTCTAAATGTATATCATAAGGACAAAAAGCATAACATTAATTATACATGTTAAATGGTTTATTTTTGCTGTTCTCAGAATGTATCAAATTTCACTTAAATCAGTGACTTGAAGGTATTCATCATGTAACAGCGGGGAAAAAAAAACACAATCAAAATGACTGTGTTTAAAAAACCCATACAACCTAAGAAATCTGATTTCAAAACTTCTTAAAATTAACTTACTTTCAATGACGTCAAACGATCTCCTATAAACAGCATCCACTCTGTTGTGCTTTAAATATTTTCAGCCCGCCACTTTCTGAAAGAAAACCTCCATCGATACGTGAAATATGTTACATAGAAAAAAAACTTCTCTCATTATATCACATGTTTCCACTAGGCCAAATCATGTTGCCGCGATTCGCAAGTCTTGTAATTCTTCCAATCAAATCCCGACATTTTCTATTTTCGCAACTTTCAAAAATAAAATATTTGAGATTATTTTCACAATCCTGGACTACTAATATCTTACTCTTCTTTGTCACTCATGTTCTCCTTTTCCTATGACACTGATACTGCTTACTATGAAGCAGACTTACTTGCATCAGGTTTATATAGTTGGATTTTTAATCGAGACAGCATTGCAGACTTACATTCCCTCTACTTAAAATTTTGGTTTTAAAAACACCAGGTAAGAATTTTTAAGG
This sequence comes from Lissotriton vulgaris, assembly GCF_964263255.1. Lineage (NCBI taxonomy): Eukaryota > Metazoa > Chordata > Amphibia > Caudata > Salamandridae > Lissotriton > Lissotriton vulgaris. Next base: position 154,516 of record NW_028254987.1, read on the forward strand.
TCAAACGGCAATTTTTTTTTGAAAGTTACAACAGAATCATTACAGAATGACCAGCCGTTTCCAGACTTTAAGTAAGCTGTATAATGTCCTGATGTTGTTGATGGACCATCGTGATAGATAATTGCTACAGTAACAAAAGTCCTCCCTGATATTGACAGCTGAGAAGCCACAAAATTTTTTATTAAAGTTGACAATTTTGATCCATCAGGCCTACATCGTTGCATCATTAAAATGACATACTGGCCATATCTACGTATAAATAATGTTGACATCATATCACATTTACATTGGCTACACTCCATGTTGTGATCCGCTGCATTTACTAGCTTATTAAAGGACACTGATTTACTGTCTGGCAAAGTTAAATATATAAATCTTTCCGAGTCTACACTAGTAGTACTTGATACCATACAGTTCTCGCAGTCATGCTGCCATTGATAAGAAAGCCCAAACAGGTGATCTACATCTACACCCTCATCTTGCAATATATCAAGCATATACATTAAAAACTCCTGACAATCTTGCTGATTATTTTCAGAGAAGTCTGTTTGACCTGAACATTCATCTAACAGATAACGAACTTCAGACACACTTTCTACTTTTGTTCGATCAGTGCTACATTTCTCTAACACAGAATTCAACAAGCAGCATAAACTTTGTTCTGAATTGCACACAATCTGTTCTTTTAAACTCTCTAGTGAAAAGAGAACATTAACAACGACATTTGCATAGCAGTTGACACCAGAACTGTTTTCAAATTGAAAACCAACAATCTCTTCAACAGTATCCACTTTCTTTCTGCTAACAACTTTCGGTTCATTGACTTTTAGTCTTTTTGCAACAACCTCCCTACTATTACTGCTATTTCTACGTTTCCGGCCTACCACACGTTTCTCAAACAAAGGATATTGAGGCAAATGTGGCGCATACTCTCTTCTTAACCTATTGTATTCCTTAACACAATCTAGATCCGCACAAATGTTTGTGACATCACAGTCAATCAAGTACAATCCCGATAAAGTTCTAACTCGTGACAATGCCACATATGCCATACCCTCCTTGAACACTGAACTGCCAATATTCACCAATGCACAGTCTACACTTAAACCTTGCGATTTATGGATTGTCACCGCATATGCCAAGCAAACAGGAAACTGTTTACGGCGAACATATAAGTCTTTAACAAGCAAAAACCTAGCAGAACAACGAGCAATTATCTGTACTTCCTCAATGCCATCAAATTTAATTCTTAAAAATTCTATTCCATCTCTATTTCTGTATTTCTCAAAATCAACAACATTACCCATTGATCCATTTACCAGACCTCTTTCTACATGTAAATTCCGTCTCAAAATGATTCGGCAATTTAAACACACATTCAGAGTCTTTTCAAAACCCGCTGTCTTAGATATAGTCTTCTCTAATGAATCCAATTTTGATTTCAAATTATCTGACAAAATAATTGTTGATCCCATATGCTCTAATTTGTCGATAGCTTCCAGTTTCACAATCTCTTGCTTTTCTAAATTCAACATTTTGTTGTTGAAGATGGCACATTCTGCAAGAGTTGGCATGAGAGATATCCCGGATTTCTTCTCAGTAATTTTCTGAAAAATATTCTCAGGCACAATCTCTTGTTTGGGATATAAATTTGACAGTAATCGTGCATTTAAAGCTTCTTTCCCATGCTCGGTCACTTTTCCAATTCTAATATCTTGTAGAATATTCTTGTAATCTTCATCCTTTGCCTGACGCATATTTTGATGCAGTTCTGCATAATTGAAATTTAACCATATATTGACGTTGCCAATGCTCCCTAGGCACTTCCTGGTATCTTCATGCGTGAGTATTTTGAACACAGGTTGACCTTTTACTGGTGTCAGCTGTAGAAGATCTCCGAAAACAATAATGTGTTTTCCACCAAATAAGACATCATATTCAGTTTTAAGTACTTCTTGCATTCTCAAATGCACAAAGGCAAGCATGACATTGGAAACCATGCTTACTTCGTCAATGATAAGTAGTTTCATTTTCCTCAAAACTCTTGAAACTTCACAGCAAGCATCTCCAGATAACTTGTTGTATTGTAATTTGTTGTCATGCTCCACCGGCAGCATCAGTAGACGATGCAAAGTAATACCTTTAATATTATGTGCTGCCAGTCCAGTAGGAGCGGTGACAACACAAGACAGCGATGACTCAGTCCTTTCCTGCAAATAACAAGAGATTGCTTTAATGAGGAAACTTTTTCCAGTTCCCGCTTCTCCACTCACGTACAGTCGGACAGGCTTCAACGACGTACACGAGCACTCTTTCTTCTCATGACTTAATCCGTGCTCAATTTCCTTGGTAACTTCATCATATATTTTCCTCTGCTCAACGTTGAGTTGTTTTTCCAAGTCTTGTAAGTTAACTGAATCCTCCTGAGCATGTGCCATGGCTCTTTCTACTTCATTCATAGCAGTGGCAGCTTCATTTTCGATAATAGGTCCTCCAAGTGGATCTTGACTCAATGAAACAGAACTCTGACTGTCCTGAGAACTGTCTCTGGCAATCTCGGCTGCAATCGTTGCTTCCTGCTCAATTTCCAAAGTTAGCATTTCTTGATATTTTGAAAAAGCAGGACATTCTATGGACTCCTTGGCTGCATTGAAAGAGTCTTCGTAACAGAGGAAATCTCCAAGCAGTTCCTCTTCTGCACGCCAAGGCTTGAAAAGTTGCAAAAGTGCTAAATAGAAAAACTCCTTTTTTTCTGGAGATTCGCCACTCAATTTTCGATGGTTTACTAATTGGCATTTTCTTTGCTTGACCAGGCATCCCTCACTTCCAATTACAGCATACACTCCTTTCTCAATATCTTCTTTGATGTTCCTCTTGAATATATAATTTTGGAGAACCTCATATAGACAAACATTCTCAAGGTGACTGCTTCGATTTGGATAATATGTATCCAACATGTTGGTCTTCAAAATGTCGGTACTGTTTGGTTCCTTTTCTGCCAAATACTCAATTTCCCGAACAGGTTTTAGAACTCGATTTCGCGTTGCAGCAAGACCAAGACTCGCCCAAACGAGACTCCTGGATTTGGCATAGAGACTTGCTGAAGACAATCGATCAGAACATTCGTAAGCTCCGATTTCTCGATGCGACAACATCTTCAGACTGAAACTGTACAACTTCTTGCTGAGGCTCTTTTCATGGGAAATGTCCTCCCACATATCCTTCAGTTCGGTCTTTTCTTTTTTGGTGATGTAAGATGTCACATACCGAGCCACAGCCATACAGTTGTCAGCCACAAACTGTATATCCATGTTGGCATTCCACATGGACAAAATCACTGGGTTGTAGTCATTGATGTACTTGGACTCTTCGTTCCTTTTCAAATTGTATGTATTCTTGGGTGATTTCCTCGTCACATTATGTCGCAGCGAAGACATCAAACTGTTCACTCTTCCTTTAGAAATCACCGGTCGTGGAAAGTTGAAACGACATTTGGTGTAGAACTTGTCCTTGTTTCTGAATTTACGACGACAGTACTTTCCACAACGATGGCTTTGGAAACGTAGAACTTGTTCTCTTAGACTTTTCTTCTCCGTTGCGTTTGGAACAGCACACGTAGAATACTGTTCGATGAAATTCATCACTAAGTCATCCGGATCTGTTCCAAATTTAGGTGCATCCTTGATCCACAGCAACATATGTATATGAGGGGCACCTCTTGCTTGGTACTCCTTTCTCCAGAAGAAATCCAACACCTCTCCAAGAGGTGGATTCTTTTTATTTGTGATGAAAGACATCATAGCTTCAAATCTATGATTGAAGTACCTGCATACATTCACAGGATCCAAAGAACACAGTTCTCCAGGTGTCTTGAATTCAATGTTTTCAATATTTCCATTTGCCTCTCGTAGAAATTCAAGTAAGTCTTCCCAGCCATACTCGGCACAGCTCAGAGTGAGGAACCATGTCGGAGTTCCTAAGTTCCTCAGCATACATTTTAAATCACCATGACGACGGTACCAGTACTCATTAGTACCACGCTGACACGCCATGAGATTAATTAAGTGAGAATCCAAAATACTGTCTTGGACATTGACTTTATGCATAAAGTCACTTGCCGAGATGTTTCGCATCTGTATACCACTTTTTAAGATGTGGTTCACTGCATATGACAGTCCAGACAGATCGCTTTCAAACAGGAGATGAAACAAATAGGGAATGCATTGCCGAAACCTAGGATCTTCTGCATACAATCGTAAAGTCCGGTATTCAGACGCAGGAATTTCACGAGGTCGCTCATCATATCTTCCTCCTTGACCTGTGGGAAATAGCTGTGGGAAACACCGAGCTTCCAAACTTTCCTCCCAAACACTAATGGGACTCCCTTTGGCTTGTTTCATTTGAAACAACTCAATAGCATTCCCCATGACTTCCTTGGAATGCAAAGGATGAACACTATAATGTTCATATATTTCTTCACTTTTAGAGGCCTCTACTTTCTCAATTTGGCCTGCACACAAATCGCTATCCTCTTCATCACTTACTTCCTCTTCTGCAACATATACATTCTTATAGTACTTATTATTTTTCTTCAAATACACTGTTGCTTTTTTGACTTTCCTAACATCCACTAAATCTTGCCATATTTTCTTATTCTTTGCCGGAACCCCATTAACTAAGATAACCAGAGGTTCCTCTTCCACTTTTTCTATTCCAATTGTGTTAATGTTTTTATTCAAATCTAGAGGCAAATAAACAACTCTTCCCTTTAATCCTCTCTGTAAATCTGCTGGAGGCAACTTCCCTGTCTTTGGCTCCATTCTTACAATAGCCTGAAAGGGATGGATACTTTGAATCAAAATAGATTCATAAGTATTTAAATCCTTTAATTCAGAAGGAATCTCAACCAATTCCAGATTATTATGAACTGCCCTAGCAGGCATCTAATTTTGGTTTAATTTATTACAACAATAAGTACACACACGTTGATCCGATCCCAAATCAAAATAATTTTCTACCATCAAGTATGTGGCTAAATCCTTCCATTCACTATTATTTTCCCTTTCACTTTTTGCATATAAATCCACTACCTTAGTCTGATTCTTATAATAAGTGCGTCGACAACATACACAAGTGAAATTAGGCCTCTCACTTGATTTCATCTGAAACGTGGCAATTTCCTTCTGAAAATTATCTGTACTGGAAACCTGTACATTATCTTCCACATTACCCTCTACTTCAGGGTCAATTTGAACATTCTCATCTTTACTACCAAAGTAACAAAACTCAATTTCTTCACAAAGATTCTTCACATCTATTTCAGAACCATGCAAAAGAGCAGCACATAACTGTTTAAGCATAATTGCTGGACTCTTAGCATAATACAACATTCTCACTAATTTTCTCACTTTATTATGATGCACTGCTAGCATCCTGAAATGATGAAAAACACTCTGGCATACTCTCCTGGAAAGACAAGCCAGTGAATGACCACGCAAACCTGTCATTTGTCTCACTCTGCAAGGATCTAAATCTTGCAACAACTTCATTTTCTGCTTCAAACTTTTCTTATTAAATGTCCGTATAAAATCACAAAGCAAATTGATGGAAACCTGTCGCACACTGCAAATAGAACTACACTTCCAAATGTACACAGGACCCTTAGGACGTCTTCCTAAAACCTCATCACTTAGCGCCTCTTCTGTCTCTGTTGTCACAAGTTGTTCTTTTTCAACTGGACAACCATCCTTCACTTCATAAGCTCGACCACTGATGTCAACTGCATGCACCAAATCATTATCCTGAAAATAAGTCTCCTCATTAAAAAATGCCTCAGAACTTGAACTATGCATCCATTCTCCAGAAAAAACTTCACAAAAGTTAGTACGATTTACTACTCTCTTCCATCTACTTTTTGTTTTGAAATCAGAAATTACCTTGCTTAGTTTCCTAATTCTATTGATTACCAAAATAAACAACTTTCGCTTGATTTCAAAAGCATGATCAATAATTTTCTCTACATTTTTCTTCTTCCTATAAAATGCCGCTTTCTGTTGGCCTTTCTTTTTAATATTTTTCAATAAATTAACTAATATCCTATTACGGAACATTCGTTGTCGAATGTCCCTAAACTGTTGTTTCCTTCTACTATCATGCACAGAGTTATCTCTTCCTCTACCAGTAACATTTGTGATGGGTCTCTCCTTTCCATTTAAATTACTTTTCTTTTTGTGAACTGAAACATTTTTTTGAGCAAAATTTTTTTTACTACAAATATTTCTTAAGAATGATTTCGTGCTCTTACCCGGACCTTTCTTGGTGTTTTGACAAGTATTTGGGGAAGAGGACTGCTGCAATAAAACATCATCCTGCTGTCTTTGACGTTTTCTAGCCTTTCGTATTCGACTTCTGGAAGGCATTTTCCAAACTATGAAAGAATCTGCAGTTGAATCTGTGAAAAAATATAATATAAAATGTTATTAACCACTATTACCAAACAGTAAATAAATAACAGTCATCTAAAACTTAATGCCGTACTAATTATTTAACATAGCAAATATTTTCCACCAGCACTGCATCACAAAAATGACACTCAATGGTACAAAACAGGCATACAACACTCATAAATCACTCCCTAATATTTTAAATCATTAATTCAGGATGACGATAAGATGTAGCCTATCTAAAGGTTTGTTTAGGCCCAGATCTTTGGACTGGGGTGAATGTGTGTCATTGATCCACATTCAGTCCATCACCTGTTTTGTTTATTTGAGGTGAGGCCAACACATGGTTGCAGATAAGATTTTCACTGAAAAAAACCAAGGTAAAAAAACATGTGAAGGCCTACCAATGAAGTAAATCATTAAATGAAAACCAATACATTTCTGGAAATATGCACTACTAGTGCTTCATAAGATGTTTTGGGTCATATTTATAAGTTATTTGAGTATCTAGTATGCTATTTTACGTTCTTCATGGTGCAAATTTATTGTAAATACGCTCCCACCTGCGGTTGGCAAATTTAGATTTTGATTATGGGAGTTAGATAGGCATGTTAATAATTTCCCAAAAATGGTATATAACCCCAAACAACCTTTGAAGCAAATGCTCTTAGCCATGTTATCCACCTCCCATTGGATAACATGGCTAAGAAGTGCTTGCAAATGTGATAAAAAAAGGCCGCAATGCATGAATATCGCAGAAAAATCAGCGATATTCATGCATTTTCCAACAAATGCTCTTAGCCATGTTATCCACTTCCTATTAAATAACATGGCTAAGAACTGCTCTGGGCACCATGAGGAACGCTTTCCATTTAAAAAGGGAAAAATAACATCAAAGACACTAAAATGCCTTCTAAATATGAACCCAAACAACCTATGAAGCAATGTGGAAAAAACTGCCGCAATGCATGAATATAGCAGAAAAATCAGCGATATTCATGCATTTTCCAGCAAATGCTCTTAGCCATGTTATCCACTTCCAATTAAATAACATGGCTAAAAACTGCTCAGGGCCCCATGAGGAACGCTTTCCATTTAAAAAGGGAAAAATAACATCAAAGACACTAAAATGCCTTCTAAATATGAACCCAAACAACCTATGAAGCAATGTGAAAAAAAACGGCCACAATGCATGAATATAGCAGAAAAATCAGCGATATTCATGCATTTTCCAGCAAATGCTCTTAGCCATGTTATCCACTTCCTATTAAATAACATGGCTAAGAACTGCTCAGGGCCCCATGAGGAACGCTTTCCATTTAAAAAGGGAAAAATAACTTCAAAGACACTAAAATGCCTTCTAAATATGACCCCAAACAACCTATGAAGCTCTAACAGTACATATCCTGAAATTTAATTCATTTCAAAATTCGTTTTTAAACACAACATATAAATCAATTGTATACCTGCATTCATGAAGAAATGACTAAAAATGTCCTTGAGACACATGAAAGTGTTTTCTGGAATGCCCTAGCACCATTTTTGGGACACTATTAACATGGCTAGGTAACTCCCATAATGAAAATCTAAATTTGCCAAGCACAAGTGGGAGCGTATTTACAAGACACTTGCCCCATGAGGAACACTTTACATTTTGAAAGGTAAACATAATATCGCAGAAAAGTCAGCGATATTCATGCATTTTCCAGCAAATGCTCTTAGCCATGTTATCCACTTCCTATTAAATAACATGGCTAAGAACTGCTCTGGGCACCATGAGGAACGCTTTCCATTTAAAAAGGGAAAAATAACATCAAAGACACTAAAATGCCTTCTAAATATGACCCCAAACAACCTATGAAGCTCTAACAGTACATATCCTGAAATTTAATTCATTTCAAAATTCGTTTTTAAACACAGCATATAAATCAATTGTATACCTGCATTCATGAAGAAATGACTAAAAATGACCTTGAGACACATGAAAGTGTTTTCTGCAATTCCCTAGCACCATTTTTGGGACACTATTAATATGGCTAGGTAACTCCCATAATCAAAATCTAAATTTGCCAAGCACAAGTGGGAGCGTATTTACAAGACACTTGCCCCATGAGGAACACTTTACATTTTAAAAGGCGAACATAACATCTTAGACACTCAAATACCTTATAAATATGGCCCAAAACAACCTATGAAGCTCTAGCAGTACATATCCAGAAATGTAATTGATTTCTTAAATCGTTTTTAAAAGCAACATATCTGTTTCAGCTTACATAACAGACCATGAAATGGGCTCCATGTATCACAATATCTTGTGTTACTGCATGCCAGAATGTTACACCAAATATGCAATTATAATTTCTCTAGGAAACTAATTCTATTAGTATATCACTAGAGACAAAACCACATTTTAAAAACACAGCTTTTTTCATCATTTTCTCCTTAAATCATACTATTCTCTATTTAAATTAAATAAATCTTTTCTCACCTTAGCAAATATTTTTTGAGTTTTGAAAACAGTCTCAGAAATACACCAAATTGTCTTCAGCAGAAGAAAAAGGATGCACTCCAAAGGCTGCAGCTATTGAAAGCACAGAAATACAGATATTCATTTCACATATCTCTCATATTAGCCAATCATTCCTCTTCCCTCACTTTTTTCAAATCAAAACCCTTCCCCCCTCTGCCCTGTCTGCCTTGTTTCCATAGCAACCACCTCCTGGAAGACCTCTCATGTTTGCAAATTCACACAACAATGTTTCAATTGAACTCTGAACTCTCAGTGCACCTGCGTATCCAGTGCAATCTTTCATTAAATGTTTCTTCCTTGACCATTCAAATTACATCTTTCAAGGAACACATCCATGCACCCTAACTTTCTGTTTTCAGGAATGGAAATGCACCAATCACTGCTAATGAATCATTAGCATTGTAAATCCACAGTTTTTTTTCTATTGAAACTCCTACTGTTTCAACTGCCCTTTCATTACCACACTTCATCTGACTGCAGCAGAACCTCCTCTCGCCATGTTTTCTGTCTGGATTCTAGGACATAGTTACATCCACTGGGCTCAAAGGTATGCTGAGAGCAGAAATTTACCTAACCTCAATTTACAAGATGTGGAAATTAAGTGGTTGGGCCAAAGAGGATTAAAATGTCACCAATTGATACCATTGGTGAAAACCTTTATGCATTTGCCAAAACCTGACCTGTTAATAGTGCACTGTGGAGGTAATGATTTGGGCACTTTGACAGGGGTAGGTCTGGAAATGCTTTTAAAGGACACCTTGGAGCAATTAATGGCACTTTTTCCTCAAACTGCCTTGGTATATTCCAATATATGCCAAAGACAGAAATGGAGGTGGTCCAACCAATTTTGTCCACAAATTGAGAAAGCGAGGAAGCATGTAAACAAATCTGTTTCAGCTTACATGAGAGACCATGGAATGGGCTCTCTGTACAACAATAACTTGCGTTACTACATGCAAGATATCTACAGAGGAGATGGAGTTCACTTCTCAGATGAGGGCAACAGAATTTTCATTCTGAATTTAAGACTGTGCATTGGTACCTACTTATAAGTACCTAAATGTACCATAAACCCAAAAGCTCTTCTCAGAGCTACCCTACATCTGATCACTCACAATTATTATTTTTCTCTAACTTTTTTCACTAATTTTCCACAAAATTCGCTCCCCGGAGCGCTACCCGGTTCGCTAACAGAAAGCTAACCTCGCGGAATTTTTTTTAAAAAAGTTTTTTTTTCCGCACATATAAGCCTCCTCAGCCACGCTCAGAAAACCTAGGGGGTCAAGATAAGTCTACCATGACCCCTTCTACCCATTCTAAACATTATTTGCCCTCCATCTTGTATCTTAATGCGACCGAAACACAAAATGGTGGACTCCCGTGACGCTTAAGGTTCGCTAACCGGGCCGCTTCCCGGAAAGCGGTCCTAAAAAAAGGCGGGAAAGTAATTTACAGAAAAACGACTAGAGACACTCTTACCAAATATAGATTAGCTCATACTACATAACAATCCCTTCCATTCTCACAAATTTCATTGACATTTCATTTAGCCATTTAGCCTGTAGACCTCTCCAAGTACCGTGAGGTAAATTACTTCACAAAACACATCTGAAGTGTTGGAATTGACAACCAATGAAAATGTTACTTTCATTTTCTACTTTTATTACCTGACATTTGATTGGTTATATACCTGTATATATATAAAGGGAGAGAAGGAAACACAGCCATTTTGACTACTACTTCTTGTTGTACCTCCTATTTCAATAGCTTCAAAAAACTTCAACTTCTTTGTGAAGGTAAGTTATAATTTAATATATTGTGCACTATGACTTAATATAGTAGACTTTTTCTGCTAGATATACACTATCCCTCTGTAGTAGTAATGTATTTAGATAGACTTCTCTGTTATAGTTATCAATGGAGTAAGGCTTGTCTTGGTTAAATCACATACACTTTTTTATAGTCCTATTTCCACTCTCATACTATACACTGCCAAAAGATAAATTCACTGATAAAAACTGCCTATCTAAAATTAATCCCAACAGTGCCCTATCTCTACTAATATATATTTTTTTAATCCAAATTTCAGGCAAAATGGAAGGCGAGCAGCAAGTTTCTTTTGAGATGGACCTGCAAGAGAGCAGCCAGGAATTAATTGAACCAATTGACATGGAATTTATGGATGAAAGCTTGGATAATGAACTGCTGCAATGTGTCCAAGCAGTAGATGTCCTCCTTGCAAATGAGGACATTTTGCAATCTCACAGATTGCAAACAATATTTCAAGAAAATAATGACATTTCAGACACTGAAATGTTAGAAAGTTTAATAAATTATGAAAAAGAATCAAAATAAAAAAAACACTTTAAAAAAAAGAAAACAAAAAAAAACAAGAAAAACAACAAACAATTAACATACAGTATTAGAAAAGTCTTTCATTCTTTTATCCATAAAGTTCGCTGCCCAGAAAGCTATCCGGTTCGCGAACTTGGCGCTTACCACGCAAAAAAAAATGTTTTTTTTTGGACCCTCCTAGGCCCTTTTAAAACCTCCACATAAAACCTAGGGGGTCAACGAGGATCTACTATGCCCCCTTATGGTAATTTCCCCCTTTGTTTTGGCCTCCTCTTGTCTCTCGATCCTACCGAGAGACAAGATGGCGGCCGCTCCGGACTGTTTAGAATGTTGACAGACACCGGAGGGCCAATCAGCTTCTCATCGCAAAGTTCCGTTACGCGAAAGGTTCGCTAACCGGATAGCTGCCCGGAGCGCTGTTACAGATATATATCTTGATTTAAACGTTAATTTCTCAAAATCCACTGGACTCACTTTTAGCCCGAACGGCTGAATGGATTTTCACGAAACTTGGCAAAAATGTAGGGACTGTTAGCCCGATGTGCCTTTGCTAGGTCTCAATATATGTGCTTCAGTGGATTTTGAGAAATTAACGTTTAAATCAAGATATATATCTGTAACAGCGCTCCGGGCAGCGATCCGGTTAGCGAACCTTTCGCGTATCGGAACTTTGCGATGCGAAGCTGATTGGCCCTCCGGTGTCTGTCAACATTCTAAACAGTCCGGAGCGGCCGCCATCTTGTCTCTCGGTAGGATCGAGAGACAAGAGGAGGCCAAAACAAAGGGGGAAATTACCATAAGGGGGCATAGTAGATCCTCGTTGACCCCCTAGGTTTTATGTGGAGGTTTTAAAAGGGCCTAGGAGGGTCCAAAAAAAAAAAAAAAAATTTTTTTTTTGCGTGGTAAGCGCCAAGTTCGCGAACCGGAAAGTGTTCTGGGCAGCGAACTTTATGGATAAAAGAATGAAAGACTTTTCTAATACTGTATGTTAATTATTTGTTGGTTTTGTTGATTATTTTTTAATTTTTTTATTTTTTAAGCAATTTTTTATTGTTGTGATTGTGTTTCAAAATTTAATAACATTTCTAACATTTAACTAGTTTATGAATTACATATAAAAATGATTAAAGACTCAAACAATTTTTTAATATTACATACAATTTTATTTTTCGGATTGTTTTTCGAAATTTAATACAACGTCTAGCATTTCACTGTCTGATATGTGTTCTTGTTCAGTGAACATAAGTTCAAACATTTGACCGTCATCATAATGAAGTAAATGATCCACTGATTCTACACATTGAACTAATTCATGGTCCCGTGATTCATCCATGAAATCTGAGTCATCATTGTCCGCAATAACTTTTTCTGTGTTGGTCTCCAGAACAATTTCGAAGGAAACATTCTGCTCACCTTCCATTTTATTTCTGTAATTTGCATAAAAAATAAATATATCAGTGGAGATAGGGCACTGTTGGGTTTAAGTTCAGACAGGCACTTGTGAGTTTATAACAGAGAAGTAATCTATGGGCACTGTATGGTTTCAGGCGTGAAGTAGTACTATTAAAAAGTGCCTGTGAAGAAGCCTAAGTAAATTCATAATTATACCACAGAAACCTAAATCAGTCCATAATTATAATAAAGAAGCCTTTCTCAATGTCTAACTCTTACAGAGGGATAGTATATAACTATCTGAAAAAGTTTACCATATTTACTTATAGTGCACAATATACTTCAGTTTTAAAAATAACAACTTACCTTTAGAAACAAGTTGATGTTATTAGTGATATTCTAAATGATATATACAACAACAAGTAGTAGTCAAAATGGCTGTGTTTCCTTCTCTCCCTTTATATATATACAGGTATATAACCAATCAAATGTCAGGTAATAAAAGTAGAAAATGAAAGTAACATTTTCATTGGTTGTCAATTCCAACAATTCAGATGTGTTTTGTGAAGTAATTTACCTCACGGTATTTGGAGAGGTCTACAGGCTAAATGGCTAAATGGAATTTCAATGAAATTTGTGAGAATGGAAGGGATTGTTATGTAGTATGAGCTAATCTATATTTGGTAAGAGTGTCTCTAGTCGTTTTTCTGTAAATTACTTTCCCGCCTTTTTTTAGGACCGCTTTCCGGGAAGCGGCCCGGTTAGCGAACCTTAAGCGTCACGGGAGTCCACCATTTTGTGTTTCGGTCGCATTAAGATACAAGATGGAGGGCAAATAATGTTTAGAATGGGTAGAAGGGGTCATGGTAGACTTATCTTGACCCCCTAGGTTTTCTGAGCGTGGCTGAGGAGGCTTATATGTGCGGAAAAAAAAACTTTTTTTAAAAAAATTCCGCGAGGTTAGCTTTCTGTTAGCGAACCGGGTAGCGCTCCGGGGAGCGAATTTTGTGGAAAATTAGTGAAAAAAGTTAGAGAAAAATAATAATTGTGAGTGATCAGATGTAGGGTAGCTCTGAGAAGAGCTTTTGGGTTTATGGTACATTTAGGTACTTATAAGTAGGTACCAATGCACAGTCTTAAATTCAGAATGAAAATTCTGTTGCCCTCATCTGAGAAGTGAACTCCATCTCCTCTGTAGATATCTTGCATGTAGTAACGCAAGTTATTGTTGTACAGAGAGCCCATTCCATGGTCTCTCATGTAAGCTGAAACAGATTTGTTTACATGCTTCCTCGCTTTCTCAATTTGTGGACAAAATTGGTTGGACCACCTCCATTTCTGTCTTTGGCATATATTGGAATATACCAAGGCAGTTTGAGGAAAAAGTGCCATTAATTGCTCAAAGGTGTCCTTTAAAAGCATTTCCAGACCTACCCCTGTCAAAGTGCCCAAATCATTACCTCCACAGTGCACTATTAACAGGTCAGGTTTTGGCAAATGCATAAAGGTTTTCACCAATGGTATCAATTGGTGACATTTTAATCCTCTTTGGCCCAACCACTTAATTTCCACATCTTGTAAATTGAGGTTAGGTAAATTTCTGCTCTCAGCATACCTTTGAGCCCAGTGGATGTAACTATGTCCAACAATCCAGACCTTAAACATGGTGGGAGAAGGTTGTTCTGCAGTCAGATGAAGTGTGGTAATGAAAGGGCAGTTGAAACAGTAGGAGTTTCTAAAGAAAAAAAACTGTGGATTTACAATGCTAATGATTCATTAGCAGTGATTGGTGCATTTCCATTTCTGAAAACAGAAAGTTAGGGTGCATGGATGTGTTCTTTGAAAGATGTAATTTGAATGGTCAAGGAAGAAACATTTAATGAAAGATTGCACTGGATACGCAGGTGCACTGAGAGTTCAGAGTTCAATTGAAACATTGTTGTGTGAATTTGCAAACATGAGAGGTCTTCCAGGAGGTGGTTGCTATGGAAACAAGGCAGACAGGGCAGAGGGGGGAAGGGTTTTGATTTGAAAAAAGTGAGGGAAGAGGTATGATTGGCTAATATGAGAGATATGTGAAAAGAATATCTGTATTTCTGTGCTTTCAATAGCTGCAGCCTTTGGAGTGCATCCTTTTTCTTCTGCTGAAGACAATTTGGTGTATTTCTTAGACTGTTTTCAAAACTCAAAAAATATTTGCTAAGGTGAGAAAAGATTTATTTAATTTAGATAGAGAATAGTATGATTTAAGGAGAAAATGATGAAGAAAGCTGTGTTTTTAAAATGTGGTTTTGTCTCTAGTGATATACTAATAGAATTAGTTTCATAGAGAAATTGTAATTGCATATTTGGTGTAACATTCTGGCATGCAGTAACACAAGTTATTGTGGTACATGGAGCCCATTTTATGGTCTGTTATGTAAGCTGAAACAGAGATGTTGCTTTTAAAAACGATTTAAGAAATCAATTTCATTTCTAAATATGTACTGCTAGAGCTTCATAGGTTGTTTTGAGCCATATTTATAAGGTATTTGAGTGTCTAAGATGTTATGTTTTCCTTTTAAAATGTAAAGTGTTCCTCATGGGGCAAGTGTCTTGTAAATACGCTCCCACTTGTGCTTGGCAAATTTAGATTTTGATTATGGGAGTTACCTAGCCATGTTAATAGTGTCCCAAAAATGGTGCTAGGGAATTGCAGAAAACACTTTCATGTGTATCAAGGACATTTTTAGTCATTTCTTCATGAATGCAGGTATACAATTGATTTATATGCTGTGTTTAAAAACGAATTTTGAAATCAATTACATTTCAGGATATGTACTGTTAGAGCTTCATAGGTTGTTTGGGGTCATATTTAGAAGGCATTTTAGTGTCTTTGATGTTATTTTTCCCTTTTTAAATGGAAAGCGTTCCTCATGGGGCCCTGAGCAGTTCTTAGCCATGTTATTTAATAGGAAGTGGATAACATGGCTAAGAGCATTTGCTGGAAAGTGCATGAATATTGCTGACTTTTCTGCGATGTTATTTTTCCCTTTTTAAATGGAAAGTGTTCCTCTTGGGGCAAGTGTCTTGTAAATACGCTCCCACTTGCGCTTGGCAAATTTAGATTTTGATTATGGGAGTTACGTAGCCATGTTAATAGTGTCCCAAAAATGGTGCTAGGGCATTCCAGAAAACACTTTCATGTGTCTCAAGGACATTTTTAGTCATTTCTCCATGAATGCAGGTATACAATTGATTTATATGCTGTGTTTAAAAACGAATTTTGAAATCAATTACATTTCAGGATATGTACTGTTAGAGCTTCATAGGTTGTTTGGGGTCATATTTAGAAGGCATTTTAGTGTCTTTGATGTTATTTTTCCCTTTTTAAATGGAAAGCGTTCCTCATGGGGCCCTGAGCAGTTCTTAGCCATGTTATTTAATAGGAAGTGGATAACATGGCTAAGAGCATTTGCTGGAAAGTGCATGAATATCGCTGACTTTTCTGCGATATTCATGCATTGCGGCCGTTTTTTTTCACATTTGCGAGCAGTTCTTAGCCATGTTATCCAATGGGAGGTGGATAACATGGCTAAGAGCATTTGCTGGATAATGCATGAATATCGTTGACTTTTCAGCGATATTCATGCATTGCGGCTGTTTTTAATCGCATTTGTGATAAACAATTACATTTCTTGATATGTACTTTTAGAGCTTCATAGGTTGTTTGGGGCTATATTTAGAAGGCATTTTAGTGTCTTTGATGTTATGTTTACCTTTCTAAATGGAAAGCGTTCCTCTTGGGGCAAGTGTCTTGTAAATACGCTCCCACTTGCGCTTGGCAAATTTAAATTTTGATTATGGGAGTTACCTAGCCATGTTAATAGTGTCTCAAAAATGGTGCTAGGGCATTCCAGAAAACACAATCATGTGTCTCAAGGACATTTTTAGTCATTTCTTCATGAATGCAGGTATACAATTGATTTATATGCTGTGTTTAAAAATGAATTTTGAAATCAATTAAATTTCAGGATATGTACTGTTAGAGCTTCATAGGTTGTTTGGGGTCATATTTAGAAGGCATTTTAGTGTTTTTGATGTTATTTTTCCCTTTTTAAATGGAAAGCGTTCCTCATGAGGCCCAGAGCAGTTCTTAGCCATGTTATTTAATAGGAAGTGGATAACATGGCTAAGAGCATTTGCTGGAAAATGTATGAATATCGCTGATTTTTCTGCGATATTCATGCATTGCGGCCGTTTTTTTTCACATTTGCAAGCACTTCTTAGCCATGTTATCCAATGGGAGGTGGATAACATGGCTAAGAGCATTTGCTTCAAAGGTTGTTTGGGGTTATACACCATTTTTGGGAAATTAGTAACATGCCTATCTAACTCCCATAATCAAAATCTAAATTTGCCAACCGCAGGTGGGAGCATATTTACAATAAATTTGCACCAGGAAGAACGTAAAATAGCATACTAGATACTCAAATGCCTTATAAATATGACCCAAAACATCTTATGAAGCACTAGTAGTGCATATTTCCAGAAATGTATTGGTTTTCATTTAATGATTTACTTCATTGGTAGGCCTTCACATGTTTTTTTATTTTGATATTTTTCAGTGAAAATCTTATCTGCAACCATGTGTTGGCCTCACCTCAAATAAACAAAACAGGTGATGGACTGAATGTGGATCAATGACACACATTTACCCCAGTCTAAAGATCAGGGCCTAAACAAATCTTTAGATAGGCTACATCTTATCGTCATCCTGAATTAATGATTTAAAATATTAGGGAGTGATTTATGAGTGTTGTATGCCTTTTTTGTACCATTGAGTGTCATTTTTGTGATGCAGTGCTGGTGGAAAACATTTGCTATGTTAAATAATTAGTACGGCATTAAGTTTTAGATGACTGTTATTTATTTACTGTTTGGTAATAGTGGTTAATAACATTTTATATTATATTTTTCCACAGATTCAACTGCAGATTCTTTCATAGTTTGGAAAATGCCTTCCAAAAGTCGAATACGAAAGGCTAGAAAACGTCAAAGACAGCAGGATGATGTTTTATTGCAGCAGTCCTCTTCCCCAAATACTTGTCAAAACACCAAGAAAGGTCCGGGTAAGAGCACGAAATCATTCTTAAGAAATATTTGTAGTAAAAAAAGTTTTGCTCAAAAAAATGTTTCAGTTCACAAAAAGAAAAGTAATTTAAATGGAAAGGAGAGACCCATCACAAATGTTACTGGTAGAGGAAGAGATAACTCTGTGCATGATAGTAGAAGGAAACAACAGTTTAGGGACATTCGAAATCGAATGTTCCGTAATAGGATATTAGTTAATTTATTGAAAAGTATTAAAAAGAAAGGCCAACAGAAAGCGGCATTTTATAAGAAGAAGAAAAATGTAGAGAAAATAATTGATCATGCTTTTGAAATTAAGCGAAAGTTGTTTATTTTGGTAATCAATAGAATTAGGAAACTAAGCAAGATAATTTCTGATTTCAAAACAAAAAGTAGATGGAAGAGAGTAGTAAATCGTACTAACTTTTGTGAAGTTTTTTCCGGAGAATGGATGCATAGTTCAAGTTCTGAGGCATTTTTTAATGAGGAGACTTATTTTCAGGATAATGATTTGGTGCATGCAGTTGACATCAGTGGTCGAGCTTATGAAGTGAAGGATGGTTGTCCAGTTGAAAAAGAACAACTTGTGACAACAGAGACAGAAGAGGCGCTAAGTGATGAGGTTTTAGGAAGACGTCCTAAGGGTCCTGTGTACATTTGGAAGTGTAGTTCTATTTGCAGTGTGCGACAGGTTTCCATCAATTTGCTTTGTGATTTTATACGGACATTTAATAAGAAAAGTTTGAAGCAGAAAATGAAGTTGTTGCAAGATTTAGATCCTTGCAGAGTGAGACAAATGACAGGTTTGCGTGGTCATTCACTGGCTTGTCTTTCCAGGAGAGTATGCCAGAGTGTTTTTCATCATTTCAGGATGCTAGCAGTGCATCATAATAAAGTGAGAAAATTAGTGAGAATGTTGTATTATGCTAAGAGTCCAGCAATTATGCTTAAACAATTATGTGCTGCTCTTTTGCATGGTTCTGAAATAGATGTGAAAAATATTTGTGAAGAAATTGAGTTTTGTTACTTTGGTAGTAAAGATGAGAATGTTCAAATTGACCCTGAAGTAGAGGGTAATGTGGAAGATAATGTACAGGTTTCCAGTACAGATAATTTTCAGAAGGAAATTGCCACGTTTCAGATGAAATCAAGTGAGAGGCCTAATTTCACTTGTGTATGTTGTCGACGCACTTATTATAAGAATCAGACTAAGGTAGTGGATTTATATGCAAAAAGTGAAAGGGAAAATAATAGTGAATGGAAGGATTTTGCCACATACTTGATGGTAGAAAATTATTTTGATTTGGGATCGGATCAACGTGTGTGTACTTATTGTTGTAATAAATTAAACCAAAACCAGATGCCTGCTAGGGCAGTTCAAAATAATCTGGAATTGGTTGAGATTCCTTCTGAATTGAAGGATTTAAATACTTATGAATCTATTTTGATTCAAAGTATCCATCCCTTTCAGGCTATTGTAAGAATGGAGCCAAAGACAGGGAAGTTGCCTCCAGCAGATTTACAGAGAGGATTAAAGGGAAGAGTTGTTTATTTGCCTCTAGATTTGAAGAAAAACATTAACACAATTGGAATAGAAAAAGTGGAAGAGGAACCTCTGGTTATCTTGGTTAATGGGGTTCCGACAAAGAATAAGAAAATATGGCAAGATTTAGTGGATGTTAGGAAAGTCAAAAAGGCAACAGTGTATTTGAAGAAAAATAATAAGTACTATAAGAATGTATATGTTGCAGAAGAGGAAGTAAGTGATGAAGAGGATAGCGATTTGTGTGCTGGCCAAATTGAGAAAGTAGAGGCCTCTAAAAGTGAAGAAATATATGAACATTATAGTGTTCATCCTTTGCATTCCAAGGAAGTCATGGGGAATGCTATTGAGTTGTTTCAAATGAAACAAGCCAAAGGGAGTCCCATTAGTGTTTGGGAGGAAAGTTTGGAAGCTCGGTGTTTCCCACAGCTATTTCCCACAGGTCAAGGAGGAAGATATGATGAGCGACCTCATCAAATTCCTGCGTCTGAATACCGGACTTTACGATTGTATGCAGAAGATCCTAGGTTTCGGCAATGCATTCCCTATTTGTTTCATCTCCTGTTTGAAAGCGATCTGTCTGGACTGTCATATGCAGTGAACCACATCTTAAAAAGTGGTATACAGATGTGAAACATCTCGGCAAGTGACTTTATGCATAAAGTCAATGTCCAAGACAGTATTTTGGATTCTCACTTAATTAATCTCATGGCGTGTCAGCGTGGTACTAATGAGTACTGGTACCGTCGTCATGGTGATTTAAAATGTATGCTGAGGAACTTAGGAACTCCAACATGGTTCCTCACTCTGAGCTGTGCCGAGTATGGCTGGGAAGACTTACTTGAATTTCTACGAGAGGCAAATGGAAATATTGAAAACATTGAATTCAAGACACCTGGAGAACTGTGTTCTTTGGATCCAGTGAATGTATGCAGGTACTTCAATCATAGATTTGAAGCTATGATGTCTTTCATCACAAATAAAAAGAATCCACCTCTTGGAGAGGTGTTGGATTTCTTCTGGAGAAAGGAGTACCAAGCAAGAGGTGCCCCTCATATACATATGTTGTTGTGGATCAAGGATGCACCTAAATTTGGAACAGATCCGGATGACTTAGTGATGAATTTCATAGAACAGTATTCTACGTGTGCTGTTCCAAACGCAACGGAGAAGAAAAGTCTAAGAGAACAAGTTCTACGTTTCCAAAGCCATCGTTGTGGAAAGTACTGTCGTCGTAAATTCAGAAACAAGAACAAGTTCTACACCAAATGTCGTTTCAACTTTCCACGACCGGTGATTTCTAAAGGAAGAGTGAACAGTTTGATGTCTTCGCTGCGACATAATGTGACGAGGAAATCACCCAAGAATACATACAATTTGAAAAGGAATGAAGAGTCCAAGTACATCAATGACTACAACCCAGTGATTTTGTCCATGTGGAATGCCAACATGGATATACAGTTTGTGGCTGACAACTGTATGGCTGTGGCTCGTTATGTGACATCTTACATCACCAAAAAAGAAAAGACCGAACTGAAGGATATGTGGGAGGACATTTCCCATGAAAAGAGCCTCAGCAAGAAGTTGTACAGTTTCAGTCTGAAGATGTTGTCGCATCGAGAAATCGGAGCTTACGAATGTTCTGATCGATTGTCTTCAGCAAGTCTCTATGCCAAATCCAGGAGTCTCGTTTGGGCGAGTCTTGGTCTTGCTGCAACGCGAAATCGAGTTCTAAAACCTGTCCGGGAAATTGAGTATTTGGCAGAAAAGGAACCAAACAGTACCGACATTTTGAAGACCAACATGTTGGATACATATTATCCAAATCGAAGCAGTCACCTTGAGAATGTTTGTTTATATGAGGTTCTCCAAAATTATATATTCAAGAGGAACATCAAAGAAGATATTGAGAAAGGAGTGTATGCTGTAATTGGAAGTGAAGGATGCCTGGTCAAGCAAAGAAAATGCCAATTAGTAAACCATCGAAAATTGAGTGGTGAATCTCCAGAAAAAAAGGAGTTTTTCTATTTAGCACTTTTGCAACTTT
This sequence comes from Lissotriton vulgaris, assembly GCF_964263255.1. Classification (NCBI taxonomy): domain Eukaryota; kingdom Metazoa; phylum Chordata; class Amphibia; order Caudata; family Salamandridae; genus Lissotriton; species Lissotriton vulgaris. The sequence goes on from NW_028254987.1 coordinate 175,938, forward strand.
TCAAGCCTTGGCGTGCAGAAGAGGAACTGCTTGGAGATTTCCTCTGTTACGAAGACTCTTTCAATGCAGCCAAGGAGTCCATAGAATGTCCTGCTTTTTCTAAATATCAAGAAATGCTAACTTTGGAAATTGAGCAGGAAGCAACGATTGCAGCCGAGATTGCCAGAGACAGTTCTCAGGACAGTCAGAGTTCTGTTTCATTGAGTCAAGATCCACTTGGAGGACCTATTATCGAAAATGAAGCTGCCACTGCTATGAATGAAGTAGAAAGAGCCATGGCATATGCTCAGGAGGATTCAGTTAACTTAGAAGACTTGGAAAAACAACTCAACGTTGAGCAGAGGAAAATATATGATGAAGTTACCAAGGAAATTGAGCACGGATTAAGTCATGAGAAGAACAAGTGCTCATGTACATCGTTGAAGCCTGTCGACTGTACGTGAGTGGAGAAGCGGGAACTGGAAAAAGTTTCCTCATTAAAGCAATCTCTTGTTATTTGCAGGAAAGGACTGAGTCATCGCTGTCTTGTGTTGTCACCGCTCCTACTGGACTGGCAGCACATAACATTAAAGGTATTACTTTGCATCGTCTACTGATGCTGCCGGTGGAGCATGACAACAAATTACAATACAACAAGTTATCTGGAGATGCATGCTGTGAAGTTTCAAGAGTCTTGAGGAAAATGAAACTACTTATCATTGACGAAGTAAGCATGGTTTCAAATGTCATGCTTGCCTTTGTGCATTTGAGAATGCAAGAAGTACTTAAAACTGAATATGATGTGTTATTTGGTGGGAAACACATCATTGTTTTCGGAGATCTTCTGCAGCTGACACCAGTAAAAGGTCAACCTGTGTTCAAAATACTCACGCATGAAGATACCAGGAAGTGCCTAGGGAGCATTGGCAACGTCAATATATGGTTAAACTTCAATTATGCTGAACTGCATCAAAATATGCGTCAGGCAAAGGATGAAGATTACAAGAATATTCTACAAGATATTAGAATTGGAAAAGTGACCGAGTATGGGAAAGAAGCTTTAAATGCACGATTACTGTCAAATTTATATCCCAAACAAGAGATTGAGCCTGAGAATATTTTTCAGAAAATTACTGAGAAGAAATCTGGGATATGTCTCATGCCAACTCTTGCAGAATGTGCCATCTTCAACAACAAAATGTTGAATTTAGAAAAGCAAGAGATTGTGAAACTTGAAGCTATCGACAAATTAGAGCATATGGGATCAACAATTATTTTGTCAGACAATTTGAAATCAAAATTGGATTCATTAGAGAAGACTATATCTAAGACAGCGGGTTTTGAAAAGACTTTGAATGTGTGTTTAAATTGCCGAATCATTTTGAGAAGGAATTTACATGTAGAAAGAGGTCTGGTTAATGGATCAATGGGTAATGTTGTTGATTTTGAGAAATACAAAAATAGAGATGGAATAGAATTTTTAAGAATTAAATTTGATGGCATTGAGGAAGTACAGCAAATTGGTCGTTGTTCTGCTAGGTTTTTGCTTGTTAAAGACTTATATGTTCGCCGTAAACAGTTTCCTGTTTGCTTGGCATATGCGGTGACAATCCATAAATCGCAAGGTTTAAGTGTAGACTGTGCATTGGTGAATATTGGCAGTTCTGTGTTCAAGGAGGGTATGGCATATGTGGCATTGTCACGAGTTAGAACTTTATCGGGATTGTACTTGATTGACTGTGATGTCACAAACATTTGTGCGGATCTAGATTGTGTTAAGGAATACAATAGGTTAAGAAGAGAGTATGCGCCACATTTGCCTCAATATCCTTTGTTTGAGAAACGTGTGGTAGGCCAGAAAAGTAGAAATATCAGTAACAGTAGGGAGGTTGTTGCAAAAAGACTAAAAGTCAATGAACCGAAAGTTGTTAGCAGAAAGAAAGTGGATTCTGTTGAAGATATTGTTGGTTTTTAATTTGAAAACAGTTCTGGTGTCAACTGCTATGCAAATGTAGTTGTTAATGTTCTCTTTTCACTAGAGAGTTTAAAAGAACAGATTGTGTTCAATTCAGAACAAAGTTTATGCTGCTTGTTGAATTCTGTGTTAGAGAAATGTAGCACTGATCGAACAAAAGTAGAAAGTGTGTCTGAAGTTCGTTATCTGTTAGATGAATGTTCAGGTCAAACAGACTTCTCTGAAAATAATCAGCAAGATTGTCAGGAGTTTTTAATGTATATGCTTGATGTATTGCAAGATGAGGGTGTAGATGTAGATCACCTGTTTGGGCTTTCTTATCAATGGCAGCATGACTGCGAGAACTGTATGGTATCAAGTACTACTAGTGTAGACTCAGAAAGATTTATATATTTAACTTTGCCAGACAGTAAATCAGTGTCCTTTAATAAGCTAGTAAATGCAGCGGATCACAACATGGAGTGTAGCCAATGTAAATGTGATATGATGTCAACATTATTTATACGTAGATATGGCCAGTATGTCATTTTAATGATCCAACGTTGTAGGCCTGATGGATCAAAATTGTCAACTTTAATAAAAAATTTTGTGGCTTCTCAGCTGTCAATATCAGGGAGGACTTTTGTTACTGTAGCAATTATCTATCACGATGGTCCATCAACAACATCAGGACATTATACAGCTTACTTAAAGTCTGGAAACGGCTGGTCATTCTGTAATGATTCCGTTGTAACGTTCAAAAAAAAATTGCCGTTTGACCTTAAAAATTCTTACCTGGTGTTTTTAAAACCAAAATTTTAAGTAGAGGGAATGTAAGTCTGCAATGCTGTCTAGATTAAAAATCCAACTATATAAACCTGATGCAAGTAAGTCTGCTTCATAGTAAGCAGTATCAGTGTCATAGGAAAAGGAGAACATGAGTGACAAAGAAGAGTAAGTTATTAGTAGTCCAGGATTGTGAAAATAATCTCAAATATTTTATTTTTGAAAGTTGCGAAAATAGAAAATGTCGGGATTTGATTGGAAGAATAACAAGACTTGCGAATCGCGGCAACATGATTTGGCCTAGTGGAAACATGTGATATAATGAGAGAAGTCTTTTTTTCTATGTAACATATTTTACGTATCGATGGAGGTTTTCTTTCAGAAAGTGGCGGGCTGAAAATATTTGTAGCACAACAGAGTGGATGCTGTTCATAGGAGATCGTTCGACGTCATTGAAAGTAAGTTAATTTTAAGGAGTTTTGAAATCAGATTTCTTAGGTTGTATGGGTTTTTTAAACACAGTCATTTTGATTGTGTTTTTTTTTCCCCGCTGTTACATGATGAATACCTTCAAGTCACTGATTTAAGTGAAATTTGATACATTCTGAGAACAGCAAAAAGAAACCATTTAACATGTATAATTAATGTTATGCTTTTTGTCCTTATGATATACATTTAGAAATGTGAGGTACATATGGGTAAGCTGAGTTCTGTAAATATCAATTTTAATGCTTTCAGTGCTGTACTTCTGGGTAGTGTTTTTTTAAAAAAAAGAAAAGAGGCCTCACCTCAAAGAAAGCTCTTGAAAGCACACATCTTATTTGCATCCTAAATCAAGCATTTACAATGTTAGACACAATTTTATGATGGCTTTACATCTTTTTTGCGCTGCTATTGCATCACTATTGTGAGACATGAGCAGTGCAAGAAAAACATCATGTTCCAAAATAGGCCTCAGTTCATCAACATCAAGATACAGTTTCTTTAGAATATATATCTTTAGGATTGTGTAGGGGACGTAGAGAAGCAGAGACTTCTGTAAATGTCAAAGTTGTTGAAAAACTGTTTGTTTTTGAACCTTTTCCCTTGTCTTTTCTAATTTTTAAATACATATTTTAATATTTTTGGAAATGTTTGTTCTTTGTTTTACAGATTGAAAGTATGAAAAAATATTTAAAAAAGGTAACAAGAATTATAAGGTAAATGTTTTCTACTCTTTTTACCCGCAATGCACTGCTGATGATGTCATTGACAGTATCTCTCATTTACTCTCTATAGCTGTCTTTCTTTTTACATTATTCTCTGTTTACTTCCCTTATACTAACTCTTCTTTTTTTTAAAAAAATATTTTTTTAGTTCGCTTAAAGTTCGCGAACCGGTCAGCGAACTTGAAGCGAACCAAAAGAAATAGAGCTTGCCAGAGTGATAAACATTCTAGCAATTTTGTTTGAAAGGGGAGGTAGTTCTGAAAAGAACTGTTTTTTTTGTTTTTGTTGTTTTATTTATTTATTTATTTTTTTGAACATTTTTTGATTTTTTTGTATTTTTAGAACTGTTTTATGTTTTTTTTGTGTTTTTTATGGAGGGGAGACAACAAAAAACAGGCATTGAAAACGGCTCAACTGGAGCAAAAAAAAAAATTACTTCTTGGGTGCATTAGGGCATTTATGATTTTCGAACGCCATGTTCATCAGGTTGACGCTCATGTTGCCATACGACAGCATACCACCACAGTATATACAAGTTAACTTCATATGCTGGAAGTTGGGTTGAATGTTTGGCACAGTTTCTTGTGCCTCTCTTCCCGTCAAAGACATTGTGGAGGTAGATCTGGCCACAGGAGTTGTCGTGGGATTGTCTTGAAGATCCCTTAACTCAGCCCGGCTGTAGTTTAAGGGATGCCACCTGCTCATGTGTCGATGCATCGTATAGTTGCCCATACTGTATTTCTTCTCTGTGCCTCTCGACAATCTGTAATCACAGATGAGGCAGGTGGCATATTTAGCATTCACCTTCTTTGATCCAGGAGGGATGGAGAAAAACTGCCAGATGAAACTTGTTTTTCGCTTTGAAACCCGGGGCAACTCTTGGACAAATTGTTGTTCCTCTCTGTCCTCTTCTTCTTCTTCCTCCTCTTCCTCCTCTCTGTTAGTGATAAATTGACTAGGTGGTCCTCTCTTCTTATGAGGAGGTGGAGGTGGTGGTGGGGTTCCACCAGCTGCAGCAAGTACAGAAGCCATTGTTCAATTCTAGCTAAATGGTCTTTCTCTCACCAAGATGAAAGTCAGAGTGAGGAAATAAGGAGGGGTTTACATGATTTGGGGAAAGCAAAAGTTCTGAACCAATGAAAAGTGTTATTTTTAGGTCACATGACCTAGTCATACATCATTTGGAAACCAAAAGTGAAATGAACCAATGAAAAGTTTGATAAACAAGTCACATGACCTGTTCCGCTTACGTTACGCGGCGCGCGCCGCGTCCCAGATCGCTTCCGGTTCGCGGTCCGGAGCACTTCCGGGAGCGCTAACGCGGCGCGTCATTAGACGCATTACGCGATAACGTGATACGTCGCGCTTCCGCGACGCGTCACAGTTCCGCTAACGTAACGTTGACCGGTTCGCGGACTAGATCGCGGCATCAAGATGAGCTAACGGAAAGCTTCCCGGTTCGCGAACTAGAAGCGAAGAAAAAAAATATTAAAAAAAAAATTATCAATAAACATCTAAATATATTTTGGGATTTAAAGAAGAATACATTTTACAGCTACAGATGTTAGCTTTTAAAAAACCAATGAAATTCACAGAAAAAACCATAGGTTATAGACCATATATAGTTAGAAATTTGCATTTAAAAAACCATTGAAATTCAATGAAAAAACCATAGGTTATAGACCATATATAGTTAGGGATTTGCATTTACAAAACCTTATTTTACTCGCATAAAACCATTGAAATTCCATATATAGTTAGTTGCGCTAACTATATATCGCGCACCCGCAATCCACTGCTGATGATGTCACATATTACATCATTCATGACATGGTCAGTGACATCACTGATGACATCACTGATGACAACTCAAATGACATCCCTGACAACATCACAGATGACATCATTCATGTGTTAATACGATGAACCTCTACAGACTCTGATATAACCTTAGATACACTCAGTGAAAACAGACACTCACAGATTGTCACTCATCCATGGAGTTACTCATACACCTAGACAGTCATGCAAAGAATCAATCACACCTCCAATTCCTCAACTATACAGTTATACACACCTTACTTATTCAAACATATACTAACACATATTTACTCTCTTATACAATCCCTGATACAAGTTCACAATGATCCATACAGCCACTCACACATTCACTGGCTCTTATGCACAGTTATTTATATATGTCAACTCTCACATGTACTGTGTTTTAAATATGTACTTACTTTGACATGTAGCACTGAGATATCCATCCACTCACCAATACACTCATGCACACAGTCAACCGCCCATACAGCTGTTTCCACATGCACTTTTGAACCCATACATCTAGTGTATCAACTGCTCACACATCTATGCACAGTCATACACCTCCCAGCCACCCACACACACACTCAGTCTCCCATACAAATACTTGGGCAACCAATCGATAATCCATATAGTTACTCATATAGCTACTGATCAACACATGCAGCAGTTTACAGAACAACAGACATAATGATGCACAAATTAAGACAGTTTAGTCACTAACCCATGCACTCAGTGAGACACATTTAATCACTCACTCATACAGTCAGTCATGCACCTACTAAATCCTTCATCCAGACACTTATACATCCACTCATTCTTCAATATGTAAGGCATATTTTAACTTCACAGAAACATACAGTCACTGGATGTTGTCATCAGTGATGTCATCAGTGATGTCACTGACCATGTCATGAATGATGTAATATGTGACATCATCAGCAGTGGATTGCGGGTGCGCGATATATAGTTAGCGCAACTAACTATATATGGAATTTCAATGGTTTTATGCGAGTAAAATAAGGTTTTGTAAATGCAAATCCCTAACTATATATGGTCTATAACCTATGGTTTTTTCATTGAATATATATATATATATATATATATATATATATATATATATATATATATATATATATATATATATATATATATATATATATATATATATATATATATATCCATCACTCACAGGAACCCATTCGGAAGAAAGCCACACGGAGATGAATTAGGCTCATGTAACTTCCAATGACAGCTTGCAAGCAGAAATACTTCAGGAAAACAACATCTTTAATCTTGCCAGCCAGACTCGTTTCAGGAACTAATCCTTTCTTCAGTGGCTTAAGAAGACGAAGGGAACCCGGTCGTGGAAGAAAGCTCACCACTGTTTCAGAGGGTCCGTCACAGTGCCATGGGGTGCTGTAATTCACGGGACGGTGTTAAGCTAGCGCTTGCAGGAAGATGGCAGTTTAAAGCTCAATTGGCAGCTCAAAGCGGGGCAAGAAATATCATGAATTTTAATGCATCAAGACAAAGAGACTATTTTAAGACTGGGGCAAACGCACCAACTGGGGTAGCAATGGATGCATACTACATCGCCCAGAATGCCGTGACGCCACGCCCATTGGGACAGGTGCGAGCAATTTGATCTGTATGCAGTCTAAATGACGTTTTTCCCTTCGTCTTCTTAAGCCACTGAAGAAAGGATCAGTTCCTGAAACGCGTCTGGCTGGCAAGAATAAAGATGTTGTTTTCCTGAAGTATTTCTGCCTGCAAGCTGTCATTTGAATTTACATGAGCCTTATTCATCTCCGTGTGGCTTTCTTCCGAATGGGTTCCTGTGAGTGATGGATGTTTTACTGCCCTAACCCGGTCGTGGAAGAAAGCTCACCACTGTTTCAGAGGGTCCATCACAGTGCCATGGGGTGCTGTAATTCACGCAGGGCACAAGTCCTAAAAAAAGAAGTGGGGGGACTCTCCAAGGTAGGCATGGTCACAGGAAGTGACATCACGACAGGAAGTGACATCACGACAGGAAGTGACATCACAACAGGAAGTGACATCACATGTAAGGCAGATCTATCATTTGCATATATAGCAACAAAAGTAGAATTAGTGTGTTGAAAAAAGCAGAAGAAAAGCACATACTAGAAACTACAATAGTGATTATCAAAACTATAAAATTTATTACGCTACCTAGAACACGACATTTACATTTATTAACAAGTAGAATACACTGTGACCATGAGAGAAAAAAATGCAAGGTGCACACTTACAGTTAAAGCCTTATACTCTGTACATCTGTTATTTCAGACATTATGGGACATGTTATATTGCCACAGGATGTCTGGCCATGGAAAAATGTGAGACAGCTTATATCATTGTAAGCTATCAATTAAAAAACAACCATGCTTCCGCATATCTTTTATTGTGCTGGGCTGTAGGATCGACCTTTCTAGATTGATTATCATCTGCATGACGATGAGCAATCAACCACCTGTTCACATATGGCACTGGATTCCAAAGAGGAAGAGGAGGACCCATGAGGTTTATGAACATTAATGATGAAAGGCGTCCGATACCAAGGCAGTTTCATATGGGTGATATTACCAAGTTCATTGTGCTGAAACCCCTTTCGCAGTCACTTGGACTCACAGGAAGTGTGTTTATCGCCCTCAAAACAGGTTGCTGTTGCTCTGGAATGTCATTACCACCATTATCAATATAGTCTCTGAAGCCTTCAGATACGCCTTTGTAATTAAGACAGAATCTCCTGCACAGGTTTTGCAGTTTCTCCTCACCTTCAAACCACGGGCTCTCAATGTCATATGGCCACTTCTGTGGGTTGAGAACATCTATCTCTGATGTAAGCGCTAAAAATTCATCTGTCCGAGATGATGTGGCCGACCTATTGATTGCAGACTGCGCATACAACCTAGAACGCAAGTTATCTGACAGATTCTGATAAAACTGGGGAAGGTTTATTTTGACCTGCCCACGTGAGTCCTCACAGCTGATTGCCACTCCTCTAAATAAGCCACTCTCAATAGCTTTTTCAGCCTCCTTCCTGTGTGTCCCTGGAAACTCCTTAAGCTTTTCAATCGCCCTTACTGATTGATGAGCTGGTAAGCTCGTGGCAGAGTCACTTCATCCCTTTGAAGTGCTTCCGACAGTGTCCCAATCTCATGAACCGCATCTGCAACACCAGCTAGATTGAGCACAAAATCGGAAGATGTCAGAATTCTATTCAGCCCGCTGAAAGTAGACCGGTGTTTGGCATCACGAGAAGTACTTAAACTGGCCTAAACAAAATGCTGGTGAAGGGCTGGGTATGACTCCCACACTGCCCGTATTGCCCTTTTGCTAGAAGCAATCCACCGGATTGAAAATACTCGCCCAATTTTCAAAATTGCAATCTCTAGCTCTTTTGCACATGCAGAAAGTTCCCGCTGATTTTTGGGAGACTGGTGGTACACAGCATACAGTTTTTCAAAAAATGATGCAAGGTGCTTAAGGCCGGGCACTGTATCAACGGTGTCCGCTACACTGAGCTCAAGCCGGTGGCATAGACAGTTCCATTTTACAAGTCGAGGGTATTTAGAACATAGCCTCTCCAAAACACCAGAGTTTCTCCCAAGCATTACACTGGCACCATCACTGCACACCCCTATCCGATTGTCAGCAAGGAACGTGTTGCAAAACCCATGTTTTTCCAGACATTTCAAGAGTGAGGACTCAATGCACTCTGCATCGCCCCTAGGCAACTCAAGCAAGTCAAGGAAAAAGGTTAGGGGCTCTTTTCTATTGAATGCAGCACGAACATAAATAATTAAAACAGTCAATGAAGAATGGGTTGTTGACTCATCAATATAAACAGATATTTTTGGAGCCTGTTCAACAATGCCTATGCAAAGCTTTCTCCGCATTTCCTCAGCAATGCAATCAGTTATCTGTGCTGCATTGAATTCGCTGTGTAGAATCGAGCCCATATCTGACTGATTAGCAACCTGCAAAGCTACTAGACCTGGAAAGTCTGAAAAGGGGCGATTATTTTTTGCACAAAAGTAAAGAGTGCGGAACACCTTAACCGTTGAAGCATGAAAATGCCTCTGCTGCTCCAGGAACGTTGACGGCAGTACCTCCTTCTTGGATGCATCTTGGATAGCACATGCATTACAATGTGCTTCAGAAAGTTTATGCTTATGAATTTTTTCCCGCAGTGAGCCTAACTGGCTAGCTTTTGTTGGGCCAGATGCAGCAATGCTCCCAGTGACCCATTCTCTTGACAAACCCACACCCTGTGATGCTCCAAGTAGCTTAACCTCACTGCATATGTTGCAGCCAAGTCGGCCATTTTCACAACTTAGCCATGTATACTTTTCTTTAAATTGAGCCCACTGATTGTGGTCCCAACACTCTGGCAAGGTGGTATCCCTTTCAAAAGTGGCGCCCACATCCTGAATCTTTGTTGAAGAGTCTTCCAGTGGAGAAGGTGGAATCGATCCTTGGCTTGACATCAATTTCTCCGGATCTTGTGCAGGTACATCTTTCAAGCACGCACCGGGTTGTACTAGGCTACTTTCCGAATCAAACCGCGATCTCTTATTCGCATTCACAAAGAAATCCAAGATGCTGGATTTGCGTTTGCTTATTTCTGTAGAAAGCAGAAAGCATTGGGTCAGTTTTATATTTTGCATCTGTCACTCATTCACTGATGGTTGGCGAGGAGAAAAAATTGCTTGGCAAAAATGTTTTCCGTATTACTTTTGGCACGTAGCTAAATGTTTGTGGCCCAATGAGCCACCCATCCTGGTTTGTGGTGGTATTATAATAAAAAAGAGAAAGTCACAAAATGCCCTTTTAAAACAGAAAAATTCCCTCAATTCGCAGAAAGCATTGGGTCAGTTTTATTTTTTGCATTTGTCACTCATATTCACATATGGTTGGCGAGGAGAAAAAATTGAAAAATTGCTTGGCAAAAATATTTTCCGTATTACTTTTGGCACCTAGCTAAATGTTTGTGGCCCAATGAGCCACCCATCCCGGTTTGTGGTGGTATTATAATAAATATTATAATAAAAAAAGAGAGAAAGTCACAAAATGCCCTTTTAAAACAGAAAAAGTCCCTCAATTCGCAATTGATCATCTTCGATTTTACCGGTGTGATATTTCTCATTTTGTTTCCCATGTCATGTATGAACATTACATTAAAAAGATGTGGTCATAAATGAACAAAACATTTTCTGCCAAGTATTCGAGCTTTTTACCTCTCTTGGCTACCACTGTTGCAGCATCCGTGTTCGGGGTACAAGGTAAAGTTTGCGGTCTGGCAGCATCTGGCTGGGTTAATTCCTGGTGATCTGTGTTGTGTCCTGGGTGAGCATGGGACCCAACGCGTCCCTGTTGTGCTACAGGATGAACCATTGCAGGTGTGAGCAGGACAAATGCAAGGCAGGGAGATCTTTTGAATAGGATGGCTCCCAAGATACTGTAAGCTGTAGTGTAAAAGAGATTCCACATTAGGCAACTGTCAAAATGTTCATAGTTGAAGGAATGGTGAGTCACCGCCAGTCATTCCTTACAAACAATTCTGAGGCATTCCATAGATGTACATCAAGCTTGAGCACCCACATTTTTATATTTGAAGAGGTTAAAGCGCTTTTGGATGTTGGCGACACAGCAGTTTGCCTTTAATGAATGCATGGAGACCTTTCAAAAGTGATCATTTTGAACCCTAAACTTAGAAACATCTATGCTTCCTTGCCCGAACGACAAGCACAAAATAAAAATGGAGAAATGCAGATAAAATGGGCACAAGAAAATAGAGCCATCGTTAATCTGAAAAATCATTGAGAAACCAGTGTGCACCAACTTTTTACTTTCAAGCAGCCTGGGACATTTCCGGCCACTTCTTTGCAATGCAATAGGTGTTGCAATTTGCAAGACTTTAAGCTATTAGTATTCTAAATAACAATGCCTTTTCTTTATGTTTTAAAACCCAAAACATAAATAAAAGGCATTGTCATTTATAATTCCAATAGGTCAAACTTGCGTGAATGCGAGCCCTATTGCATTGCAAATGCTTGTTTCTTTAGAATGCTTTCTCCTGGACTTTTTTTGTAATTCACCCCACCAAGATTGGCGTCTTCCATTTTAGAACAATACATGAAATGTAAAAAGAAAAGAAAAAATAGCTGCCACATCTTTACACGTAAGTGCTCTTGTGTTTTTGTTGCTAGTGTTGCATATCAGCAAACAATCATATTTTTTCTTTTTGCCGATGCAGAAAAGCATTAGCAAAAAGTATTGCCAGTGCCAAAAGGCTGGGTGATGCAAAGTGTAACACTGAGAACTGAATTTGATATGTGATCTTGCAATCTTAAAAGAAATATCTGTGTTGTTCATAAAGCACGAGTTTGTGTTTCTAGGGGCTCCCAATATGTGAGATAGGGAAACTAATGCCAGAAATAAAGATTTGCTTAAGGCCACAATAAGTTTGGACAAGCATGGAAGAGGGGTTTAAACCCCAGGTTTGCTGCTTCCAAAGTCAGCATTGTAACCATTGCATCACATTTCCCTTCCATAGTGGCTTGTTTGTCTAGGTGCTGCTGGTGGGCAGGATGACAACAAGGTCTTGTTTTACGTGGACCTACCTGGCAATATCCGAACACCCTATAACCAGGGCCAGTAGGATTATGCAGTAGGGTTGGCGAATTATGAAACAAGAAAACACAAATGATCTAACTTAATGGAGCATATTTTGCGATTAGCATTGGCTCATTATTTTGACATTTTTGCACGGTCTGTGCAAAGGTTTCACTTCATTAGAACGAGTTCCACATCCAAATACAGTCATAAACAACTGAAAGGGGGCTGGTGAAGCTTTGCGAGGGACCAGCATTGGGCGGCAGCATGCATTGCAGAGTTTTTGTAACTTTTCATCCATTTAAACAAGGAACACTTTTTTGGTTAATATCTGCAGATTATGCAACAGACATGGATTATGTTGGAAACAAGGCAACGTCATAATCATGCAAAAAAACTCTGTGGGCGCAGATTGACATCATTCCAGCGACTCTGCCTATAACATGAAGTTTCTAGATGAAAGTGAGTGAATGTATTTTCGGCAGTAGTGGGAAATATGTGCATTAAGGTCAGTGATCGAGAGCGAGTGAGTATGTTTAATTCAAACAGAGAATATTTGGTGTGAGTGTTTGTGTGCTTGCGTGAGTGTGAGAGGAGGGGGTCTCGAAATCTGCATGCAACACAAAATCAGAGTAATTGTCGTTTACTCTACTGCTCAGTGCATAAGAAGATCAACATTGAATTATCTCATGCCAACTGCAGGCTTCTAAATGGTGCATACAGGGAGCCTCTAAATAGTGCAGGGAACATTCTTCTTAAAGGGCTCAAGAAGGTCTAGTAAAATGAAATAGGAAAGGGGGCTTTTTAAAGGATGCAAGGAAGGTCGCCTTCTACATGACGCATGCAAGGGGCCATCAGAAATAATGTACTCCAGGGCCTCCTCAACTGATGCAAGGAACGATGGTTTCCAAAATGATACAGAAAAGGGGAGTTCTAAATGTATGTAAGGAAAGCAGACATCTAATATGGTGCAAATGATTCCCAAAAAGAGGCTGAGACCTAAAAATCCGTACCCGTCACAATGCGGAAAATATTTTAAGAGAGTGGTTCTCAGATCTGGGGGGTGAGCCTCTTAACCCCCCCTATAAGCGAAAATAATCCACAAACTGATTAATGAAAGAGATCAGCACCCACAATTTGTTACAAGTAAAATCAGATAAAATGAAGCTGTTGTTATGAAGATTTGACTGACATGGGCTAGAACTGTTTCACTGCACAGCTGCGAATATTTCTCGAATACTATGAAGATTCAGTACATTCTGATTAAGGTTACGTTTAAATTTGAAAACTGAAATATGAATAGATGTTATGAGGCAAATAGTACTATAGGGACCAAGCCCTCAAGAATTCTCTGGAATGGAACAAAACGCGTTGGCTACTTTTTATACAACATGAACAGAAGTTGATTGGAGTCTGTGCAATTTTCAATCCAAGTGCTTTCTGTGAATGAATTGCTTCATTTTCTCTGATTTTACTCGCAACAAATAGTGGGTGCTGATCTCTTTCAGTAATCTAATGTGGGGCATCCAAGGGGACTTCTGTAATCAAGCATGGAAGGACAACTTTCAAAATGATGTATGGAACAAGGTCTTCGAAAAGGAAGGAGGGGTTCCAGACTCGATGGAAAGACGAATGGATTCTTAAATAATGCAGAAAATAAAGTATCCTGGTGTGAAGGAGGGAAGGAGAGCTCCTATGAAGATGCAGAGGTGGAGGTCTAAAGTGATGCAGGAAAGGGGCAGATATTATATAACAAGGATGCATGTCTTACAAAGTGATACATCGAAGGTTGTCTCCTAAAATGAGACACAGAAACTAGAAGAGGGGTGGGCTGTGGGGTAACTGGAGGAATTTCCCAATAACCCAGGGCATCTGAAGAGAGGGTAGGCTTAGGGTTGCCGACGAATCAGACTGCCGATCTCGCAGAAATTTACAAAGGGGAAATCCAGCTTTGTTTTAAGGCTCATACAGCGACTGTTCTAGTTGAGGGATCAGGGAGCGGTCAAATATGAGGACACAGTGAGCTGGAGGCATTGAGAGAGCCAAAGAAAATGCTTTGTCCAGGACCAATATCCTCTTGTAATGCTGGGATCGCAGAACCCAGGTAGTGCAGGTCTTTCTTTGTGTAGCCATTTAACTGCACGTGAGGAACCCGATGGAATTCTAGCTGTGGCATCACTACAAACCTGTGATAATAAAATGACATCACTATAGTAATAAACAATGGTGGTTGAGTTCTGACATCACTGTGCTTGCTGCCAGCCCCCTCCAATCAGCGTCTGTTACCACAGAAGGTGCCAAAGGCCCGAGCTAGGGCGGTGGTACTCTCTTTATGCGACTCTCACTTGTGTAGCGCACTTCCCTCACTGACCTGCCCTCGCAGCGCTCTTTAACTTGACACTAGTATGGAAGAGAATATATACATACAGTCTGTATGTATATATTCTCTTCCATACTCTCTACGAGGCCTAAAGTGCCCTCTTGATTATTGAATAAATAGCTGTAGTCCCGACTCCCTGCACACACATACATTACATAAAAACACAAACGCAAAAAAATGTGGAAACAGCAACACACAAGGATACATCATACTAGTACTTACTTGAGACAAATCCGTGTAAAAATGTTTGGAAGAGGGCAGCAGGCGAGGCCGGGAGAGGGCTGCAGGCG